>NC_079448.1:38886877-39109377 GCF_903798145.1 Danio aesculapii
CAACACTATTTACATTTGCACAACAGGTAATGCATTTTACAAAATAATTAGTCATTTGGCCACATCATTCCTACCAACAAATTGGAAATGCTTTTGGACATGCATCAATTGCTTTCATGCAACTCTCTGCTGTTTATAACATTGTCATTTGCTTATGTCATGTCAGTCAAAATTAACTAAACTTGTGGATGCTGAATGGTCATTCCATATAAAACTAATAGTCCTCATTTCATTACTTGAGTCACTAGTTGTCAAAATCTGTCAAGCTAATTTTATTAAAAAAAAAAACTTTAATCTTTTTTTTTCCTGAAAATGTCTTCTAAATTGAACAATTTCATGAATGATTTACAGACCTATCTATGTTGTAGGTTCAGTTCCAATATGTACTGCAATATTGTTTACAGTTGTGCCCAGCTCGACCCAAAGGAAGTTTATGTTTGTTGTAAATAAGGGTGTATTTATTCTTTTGCTCAATGCTGTGAATAAATTAGAATTGCAAAGAGCAAATGCAGTAAAATGTAAAACATACATATTCAGTGTCTTGTACTCAGATACCTCACTAAATGCAGTGATTTCTAACTTTACAGTAGTTTTCAAATGGCTGTGCAAATAGTATATAGTGCTGTCTTGAGCATTTTCAGGAAGTGTCACCAAAATCTGACATTTTTACATTGTAAAAAATGTACAGAGTAAACTGTCCTAATGAAAACATGACAAAGTCATTTGACTATCTTGTTCATAAACAGTGGTGTCAGGACTTTTCCTCTTGATGACACTGACACTTTCATTGACATGAATACTTGCTTTTGAGGAATGAGCTATCCATTTTGAGCAAGTGATGTGCTTTTGCAGGTTATCAACTAGGTTTTGCAGTTTGTACTAATTGTTTTGTGAAATGCATTAACTGTTGTGCAAATGTAAATAGTGTTGTGAGAAATGCACCAAAGCCATTGAGAAAAACTGTAATGTAAATATAAATTATTACTGTTATTACTATTATGTTGTTTGCCTGGATGTACTATATTTATCAGATATGTGACTCATGTGAGGTTCATATTTGTTTTATTTTATAAAGGTCTGATAATATTTTCAATTTTAAATTTATAATATTATTTATACATTTAAGACAGACAGACAGACAGATAGACAAATAGATAGATAGATAGATAGATAGATAGATAGATAGATAGATAGATAGATAGATAGATAGATAGATAGATAGATAGATAGATAGATAGATAGATAGATAGATAGATAGATAGATAGATAGATAGATAGATAGATAGATAGATAGATAGATAGATAGATAGATAGATTAAAAGCAACAGAAAGTAAAAAAGTAAACTATGCACACGTGCACTTACTTGCAAGGGAGGATGCGGACCACATCATTTAGCTGATAACCTTCAATACACACCGCACAATGATTAAAATCTGGCTCTGTTTCCTGCAAAACATGAACAAGACAAGGTATGAACATAAGCCTTTATTTATGAGTCAAAATGTAGTTAAAAAGTGAAAGTGTCAACATTAGAAGCAGCATAAGACATCAATAGGTTAGATTTAGGACTACAGTATTTGTCAGTCAAATAAGAACAGCACAATGTCACACAGCAGGAACTAGCAAACCAGGCAATTTTAGCAGATGCTAAAATGCTATAAATGACCATTGCACACAATCTAAACAAATCATCATTTGTACAAAAAAAGTTATGCACAGCTGCATTTTTGTGCAATGCTAATCAAAACAGCAACCGATTATGTCAAAATCCTGCTGCTCATCATTTGTTGGATGGGCTCTGCAACAAAAATAAAATAAAATAAAATAAAATAAAATAAAATAAAATAAAATAAAATAAAATAAAATAAAATTAAATAAAATAAAATAAAATAAAATAAAATAAAATAAAATAAAATAAAATAAAATAAAATAAAATAAAATAAAATAAAATTAATGGCGACGTGGTGGCATAGCGGGTAACACAATCGCCTCACAGCAAGAAGGTTGCTGGTTGGCATTTATGTGTGGAGTTTGCATGTTCTCCCCGTGTTCACGTGGGTTTCCTCCGGGTGCTCCGATTTCCCCCACAAGTCCAAAGACACGCGGTACAGGTGAATTGGATAGGCTAAATTGTCCTTAGTGTATGTGTGTGAATGTGTGTGTATGGATGTTTCTCAGTGATGAGTTGCAGCTGGAAGGACATCCGCTGTGTAAAAGAAATGCTGGATAAGTTGGCGTTCATTCTGCTGTAGCAACCCCAGATTGATGAAGGGACTAAGCCGAAAAGAAAATGAAATGAAATGAAATTACAAAAATGTAAAATAAATACATAAATAAAATAAAATAATAAAAATTTTAATTTATTTAAAAAAGAAAAATGAATAAATATTTTTTTTAAATGAAATGTAAAAAATAAATTAATTAATTAAATGAAATTACAAAATGTAAAATAAATACATAAATAATATAAAATAATAATAACAAAAATAAAATTCAATAATAAATAAAAAATAAATAAAATGTAAAAATAAATAATAATAATAAAATAAAAAACAAAATAAAATTTAAAGAAATTTCAGTTTCCTCCCATTCAATATAGTTTCAAAATATATATTTTTAAATTTTATAATTAATGCAATTACAATCGAAAAAATAAATATAACACGAAATAACTCTTAATATTACTCTCTTTAGGACATTTGGATCCTCTCTACTATCTCTGTTTCAGCATCACTACTCCATTATTATTAAATATGTATGCTGGCCTTACGACAGATCTGTGAGAAATGAGAATAACGCAGGTGTGAAATTCTCTTTAAACTCTTGCCAATATCCTCTGAGTACCTGCATTTTGCTATATTGATCTGATCTTTTGACCTCCTCCTTGCATTCATGTCGCCCAGCTAATCTAAAGTGCACCATTTAAGCTTCAGATGAGACACTCATACAGTTGATTGGAAAGTGAAGCTAGCTTCTAAAAATACGCAAGACTGAAATGACCTGTATAGTTACAACAGCAAAATATATTGTGAATAAACCTGTATGTATATATGAAACAATCACTGGTTGAGCCAAGCATGAGTATCATGTTACCCGATTCACATAATGTAGGATGTAATCTTATGAAATGTCTAGCACAGTGTAATGCACAATGCTTTACATGCTACTTTTACAATGTTCTCATTCTACTGCTACTTTACTTTCTACTTTTACAGTTTACTACTTCAAAATCAATTGCAGAGGAGCATATTGTGCATGGTTAACTTTTTATTATGTAGTAAGCTAATATTTCAGCTAGCATGTTATTTTAAACACACAGCTCCTGTGACCAGTGAATACCTGTATTCTATTTACAGCAGTGACACAAATAAATTGAGTAATATGCCCTACATCTACAAACTGAAAACAAATTGCAAGCCTCGCTGTACAAACAGTGTATTTTTTTAAAAGACGGATGAGAAAAAGTTTACAGTATTAGCATATAAATACTGTATGTCAAAAAAATATTACAAAATATTTATAATATTACACATTTTCCTGCCTGGTTTGTGGGTTGGTGGGGCTTTCAGTAACAAATAGGGTCTATAAATACAATCATTATGGAATGAAGTGGTTGCGTGTCACACATTTCTGCAAATGAAATGGGTCATCTGGGGTTTCAATGCGAACATGCATTGTACACATAATGAATACATCATTCCTATTATTAGATGACAGTATGTCATTCTGACCATTCCAAGTGTATTTTGTGTCAAATAATTCCAAATGCTCACAGACTCCATGGAAAAAAAACATTCAAACATTCCATCAGTGCAGTTCAAGAAATTCATGTCAACTGCCAGGCAAAAAAAGCTGCTGAGGTAACGGTGTCTCTATCTAGTTATTTCAGGGTGGCTGAGCAGAGAGAGCGATCGTTGGGCAGATTTAGTGGATACGATGTGTCAAAGATGCTGTATTTCTCTGGCTCTGCTTTCAGCCCATATGTCATTTGAATGACCCATAAGGTCAGCGTGAAGCCATTCTTGACACCCCCTAGGAAACACTGCCTGCTTGTAGGAGTTACTAGTAACTATCATGCTTGTTTTTAACTAAAAATCTAATAAAATAACTAAAACTAAATAAAAACGTAAAAATCCAAAATATTAATAAACTGTAAAATCATATGTATTCAACGGCCACTTTATGAGGGACACCTGTCCAACTCCTCGTTATAGTAAATTTCTAATCAGTCAATCACATGGCAGCAACTCAATGCATTTAGGCATGTAGACATGGTCAAGACGATCTGCTGCAGTTCAAAATGAGCACAAGAATGGGGAAGAAAGGTGATTTAAGTAACTTTGAACATGGCATGGTTGTTGGTGCCAGACGGGCTGGTCTGAGTATTTCAGAAACTGTTAATCTACTGGGATTTTCACACACAACCTTCTCTAAGGTCTAATGGTCCGAAAGAGAGAAAATACTCAGTGAGCGGCAGTTCTGTGGGCGCAAATGCCTTGTTGATGCCAGAGGTCAGAGGAGAATGGCCACACTGGTTTGAGCTGATAAGAAGGAAACAGTAACTCAAATAACCACTTGTTACAGCAGAGGTATGCAGAAGAGCATCTCTGAATGCACAACACGTCCAACCTTGAGGCGGATGGGCTACAGCAGCAGAAGACCCCACTGGGTGCCACTTCTGTCAGCTAAAAACAGGAAACTGAGGCTACAATTTGCACAGGCTTACCAAAATTGGACAATGGAAGATTGGAAAATTGCTGCCTGGTCTGAACAGTCTCGGTTTCTGCTGTGACATTTGGATGGTAGGATCAGAATTAGTAAGCTGTACCTAATAAAGTGGCCAGTGAGTGTATAAGTATAATAGTTGAAAAAACTTCATCAGCAAAACATTTAAAAAATTGCATTACATTTCTCAAAAATTAACAGCTCTAGTTAATTGATTGAAATACCAAATAAAAACTTCTTAAATAACTATAAAAAAAACTATATAAAATAAATGTTCCTATATATTATATTAATGTTCCTGTTAGTGTCTGCTATAGGGAAATAAAATACTACTAATGGAAACTGTACTAACCAGCATGTGATTAATGAGGGCAATCGATTTTTCAACAGTAAAACAGTTAAAAATACCAGTTTGCAATTCTATGCAACATGAACATAACATTATATTATCTAATAATTACTTGACATCTATGATGCTGGATGGGCTCTTATATAAAAAAAATATAATATATAACCACAGCATCCTATTAGATTTGGTGATACATGGTAAACCAACCAGCAGTACTGTTTATACATACTATTTATATACTGTACGATAAATATACCTCTAGTAGCAGGCGACGCATCACTCAGGCAGCTAACTAGACCTCAGTGGGCGAGGAGCCATTTAGAAAGTGACAAAAATCCTCGCAGGTTTTATATCACACTCTGCCCTGTTCTTCCTGGAAGCACCTTCTCTACTTTAGATGCTATTTCCGTCACCTGACAGTGTCCTGTCGAGTCTGCATGGTCAAGGTCATGTTGTGGTGAGTGGTGTTTGGTTTCTAATGGGCCCCTCTCAGAGCGAGACTCATCGACTGTGGTCCCAGCAGAGGGACGAGGCTGATACCCACAGGCCAAAGCTGTAAAGCTGTAAAGATGCTCCTTTGCTAAAAAAACAAGTCATAACCGATCGAAGATGTGTAGATGATTGCTTTAGAATGAAAAAGTAATAGTCAGACATATTTTTATTAGCTTTTTAAACAATGTAAACTGTGCCTAACCAGCCCTCTAAAGAAAACGGGCAATAATCGAAAATCAGGTATGAAGTTACAGTACAACTGTGTGAAGCAAGTTCAGTACACTGGGCATATTCAGTTCCACAGAACGCAGTTTTATTTTTAGTTACTTCTCTGATGATTCAATGTAGTTCTATGTAACAGACATAGCTCTAATGACCACAAGTTGTTTTCATCACCCAGTTTAAATGCACATTTTGAAGTATCAGATCCGAAACAAGTTAAATATTGTATAAATATAAACATTTTATTGACTACCTAAAACCCTGAATGGCTAAGCTCCCCAGTATTCACGTCCACCATGCTCAATTCATTTTGGACAATTGATTATTCCCACAATATAAAAATCAACTGTAGGCAGTAGCTCTTTCTCATGTCTGGTACCTAAACTCTGGAACAGTCTTCCTAGCACAGTTTGGGAGACAGACACACTCTGTCAATTTAAAACTAGATTAAAGACACTAGATTAAAAACACAAATGCTTTTGAAATCCAAATCCTCTAAAGGATTGTTAGGCTGCATTAATTAGGGCACCCGGAGCCGGGAACCGTTCCCAAAAAAACACTATAATTCGAACAGCATCTATGCTTATGGTATTCTGTTTTTCCTTATCCAATGTTCACCATAATCCTGGACCAGGCTGTATACTCAGCAGATGCTGTGGCAGTCATGAAGGAGTGGAGAGCATGAGACTGATTCCCGAAAGCCCCTAGTGACAGACAAGTCTGCGCATTGATCCCGTGGGCCACCCTGAACACCCACTGATCACCTACTCACAACTGCAGCTTCTTCATGATGGACGTCCGGCATTCTCTAGTCTCCGGCACCTAGACTGCAGCTCTGCACAAGAAGTTTGGCCAGAGGAGAAATGGTCGTGCCCAACTGAGCCTGGTTTCTCTCACTTTTTTCACTTTCATCTATTGGTGAAGTTTTGTTCCTCGCCACTGTCGCGCTTGGTTTGGGACTTGTGGAGCTGCGCATCGATGGATTTTCTCTTCAGTGTTTGGACTTTCAGCAGTGAAATTTAAACTAAACTTAACTGAACTAAACTTCACTTCAACTCTGAAAACTGAAGACAGTGTTTCATTTTACTAAAACTTCTGTTAAGTTGCTTTGAGACAATCAACATTGTAAAAGCGCTATAGAAATAAAGATGAATAGAAAAAGATGAACCAGAAGTGATGAAAAGCAGTTTATGCTCACTCTATGTTTTTTTTTTTTTTTTTTTTACTTTTTTTTTTTTTACTTACTGCTACAAAAAGAAGCTAATACAAATAATGGTAGATGGAAATACATTTGCAGACAAATCCTGACATAGCAAATAATACTAACTTAACTAATCAGCTGTTTCCACTGATGGTGTCTTGCAGGCCATCAGGCACATGATGTCAACATAAATGTCAGATTGACATTGTGCCCCAATGTCGTGGGACTTTGCATTTTGTTTTGAATGAAAATCAGGTTGACGTCAGAACCCAGCATCAGACTAACATCAATGTCCAACGTCGGACAGACGTTCCATTTTGGTCACTTTCCAACACAACCACTAACAACAAAACATCAACGTCTAATAAAGTTATAGCTTGACATTGTGTGGCCGTTACCAATATGACGTCTATCAGAAATTGGATTTTGGTTGCCATACTTGACGAATAAATGTCAGTATTTAACAACAATATTATGTTGCTTTAAGATGTTGTCTCGATGTTGGATTTTGGCCACTTTCCAACACAACCTAAAACCAACAAAATATTAACGTCATTTCACATAATTTTTGGACGTCAAAATAACGTTGTCCTTAAACACTGGTGACCTAAATCTAACCTAATATTTACATCTTATGACATTGTGTGCTGGCTGGGTGGTTCCTCGTTCACTAGCATTACTAATACCACCATTAGCTTCTCAGAGAACTTTAGGAAAATGCACCTAATTTGCTTTTGTCCATTTTTTTGCCAAAATCTGAAAAGATTGGATTCACCTTTGAATAGAAACAGCTAATGGCAAGGATACAACACTTCACCAATTGACTGAAAATAAAGGAAAAGTTCATTTCAAAATTAAAATTTCCTCACCGTTCCTCACACTCAAGTGACGTTTCTGAATTTCTTTCTTCTGTTGAACGCAAAAGAATGGATTTTGAAGAATGTTAGAGAACAGAGTAGAAACAAAACACTATGGAAGTCAATGCTGTAATTTACCAACATCCTTCAAAATAACATTTTTGATGTTCAACTGAAGAAAGAAATTCAAGCTTGGAACCAAGTGGAGGATGAGTAAATTATGGCAGAACTTTTTTGGTGAACTATCCCTTTAAGGAAAAACCTTGGGAGAAACCAGACTTGGCTGGGTGACAAGTTGTTTTCTAGCCTAAAAAAAAAATGAATAGGTGCAATCCAATCAGAAATAGACACTGAAGTGACGACTAAGTGATGACCAAGCAGAAGACGGCTGGTTTATCAGTGGCATTGAGCTTCATTCTGAGAAGTTAGAGGTGCAGATCCCAATCACCCCACACAGAGCTTGTTTAAATATCCAAAGGGATCAGTGTTGAGCACTTGTACCATCAACGAAAGGTCTGACCATGAAGATAGAGAGGTAAAGAAACACAGACAGATGTTCTCTCGCTCAATCTCTACCGAGCATGACCTCTCAGATGAAAGGTTTCAATTTCTTGCAGCACTTCTCCAAGGCCACTGATGTTTTATTCATGGCTGATGATGTGAGCTGACCTTGACTGGGCTGTGATACGCAGGCAGTGACTGGCACGGCTCCACCCCTTCCCCAAACTCAACAGCTGTGAAGCCCGTCCTCATCGCTCACCTGACAGTCATTCACCTTTACACAGGTCAATGTCTTTCTTTGGACTTTGTGGAACATTCAGTAAGATGATTTCTAGAGATGAACCTAACTGGACAGTCATCAATATTTAACAGCCAATTATTGATTAAATTAAAACCACGGTCATAAATTTAAAAGGCCAAAGATTTATGGTCAAATTTACAAACAGTTTCATCAGCACAAAATGCAAACCCTCTTTTAGTGTTGGTGTTTACTAAAATCCCACAGAGGAAATCATTTGTGATGAAAAGGTGTGTCTGACCTCATTGCAAATGCATTTGTTCAGACACAAATAAGCATGGGTGGAGAGTATTTAAATGAATCACGCAATATGATTTTTTAAAGATTTGTGGTTAAATGTACTGGTGTTCAGACCAATGTTTAACACACAATAAAGTCTTAACCTACATTGTGCTTGACGTTTTGCTGCTAGCAAGAGGAAAACGGAACAGAAAGTGTACAGTAGAAGGAAGATAATTTTCTACATTCATTATTTGGAAAGCCACAAGAAGACACCACCCAAACATCTGCTTGTCTGTGACCCTACACAAATTCGTGCTGTGTTAGGTAGTCATTACAGAAATTAGCTGCTTGTTCATTATTTTATCTGTTTTTAGCAATTGGCAGTGTTAACCAAAATCAAAAAATACTAAAATCATTTCAGCTAATTAGGGCTGTGCAATTAATTGAAATCGAATTTCGATTTGAAACGTTGCGATTAGCTAATCGCAAGAGGCTGCAATATGAATATATATTATTTAATTCCCCCCACCCAGAGCAAATGCATGGTCTTAGGTCTGTGTGTGACAGTCTTACTAGCCAATTGAGTGAACACACTTACGTTCTGCCCAATCACAATTGTGCAACAGAACTATGCAGAACTCACACAACAAAAAAACAAACAAACAGGAAAGCGCTGACAAGTGGGATGATGACGTCTGCTGCTTCAAAAGCATTAACAGATTAATTAATATCAAAGAAAAACAGCACGTCGTAATATGGGAATATTTTGGTTTCAAAGTCACAGACACCAAACAAAAACAGGTCATTTGTAATAGATGTCTCAGAATTGTTGCCACAGCACGAGGAAATACAACAACCAGCAGCTAAAAAAGCACCACTAGTGGCTATATGAGGAGTGTGATTGAGCTGAAGCTTAACTAAAAAATTTATTTTGCAAATCAAATCGAAATCGCAATATCTCTCAAAAATAAATAAATAAATAAATAAATAAAAATAACAATAAATAATAAAATAAATAAATCGCAATTAGATATTTTCCCCAAATCGCACAGCCATACAGCTGTTTAAAACCAAAACTAAAGATATGAAGGGCATCAGGGTGGCGCAGTGGATAGCACAATAGCCTCACAGCAAAAAGGTCGCTGGTTCGAGTCCCGGCTGGGTCAGTTGGCATTCCTGTGTGGAGTTTGCATGTTCTCCCCGTGTTTGTGTGAGTTTTTTCCAGGTGCTCTGATTTCCCCCACAAGTCCAAAAACATGTGCTATAGGTGAACTGGGTAAGCTAAATTGTCCGTAGTGTATGTGTGTGAATGAGTATGAATGGATGTTTCCCAGGGATGGGTTGCAGCTGGAAGGGCATCCGATGTGTAAAACATATGCTGGATAAGTTGGCAGTTCATTCCGCTGTGGTGACCCCAGATTAAAAAAGGGACTAACCCAAAAAGAAAATGAATGAAAATATAAAAATAAAACCAGTTTAAAATGTTAATAAATAATAAAACAGTACAAGAACACTAATGAAAGTATCACTCACAATATACAGTATGCAATCATTTTATCAGCATATAATTTAAAGATGAAGTTTTGAATCAATTAACAGTTCCTGTTAATTGGTATCGCTATTGGTACACATAATCTGTAGAAAAACCTGCAGAACTGAAACTAAAATAATCACTGGTGTTTTTTCAGAGATCACGGCAAGTTAATTAACCCTGTTGAGTAAATCTTAGTATGCATTATACTATAATGAAAGTAATGATGCATTTACTGTGCTAGTCTATGACACATCTCTAAGTCAGAAACGAATTTAAATTTGAATAATTTTTTATAAGCTCAGTGATTAAAAATAATTTTAGATGCAATCTCTAGTGATGCTTTTAGTGAAACTTTTATCAATTTCTCAGTAAATATAGACAACATATTTTGGTGTATTTAAAGAAAACTGTTTAATTAAAGTATTAAATTAAAATAAGAGTTTATTCACATAACATTTTAAGAATATAATGATAATTATATGATAAAATCAAACATTTATTGCATAGAATTAAATTACAAACTACAAAAATTAAACTGAATTGTATTTTTTGTTTATATTGATTTTTGTACTGATTAACCTAATAAACACTACCTGACAAAGGTCTTGTCACCTATCCAAGTTTTAGGAACAACAAATAATAACAACTTCTAGTTCATCATTTGGTATCAGAAGTGTATATGAAATATGAAAGGCAAAGGCCTCTAGATTACTCTTATTTTACCAAAATAAAATATGATCATGCCTTGATTGTTATTTAATTAGGACAGTAAGGTCTGACTTTGTTTTGACAAAAGTCTTGCCACGTAACAGCAATAATGTACAGCATAGAATATAAAGTTATGTTGCAGTGGAAAAATAATTAATATTGTGTATGACTCCCATAAGCTTGGACGACTTCATCCATACATCTCTGCAATGACTCATAACTTATTAGTTAAGTCATCTGGAATGGCAAAGAAAGCGCTCTTGCAGGACTCCCAGAGTTTATCAAGATTTTTTGGATTCATCTTCAATGCCTCTTCTTTCATCTTACCCCAGACATGCTCAATAGTGTTCATATCTGGTGACTGGGTTGGCCAATCCTGGAGAACCTTCACCTTCTTTGCTTTCAGGAACTTTGCTGAAGTATGAGGAATTTGCCCTCTCTGTGGTTTATAATGTAATGGGCAACACACATGTTCTGATACCTTGGGTTGTTGATGTTGGCATCCACTCTGCAGATCTCTTGCACACCGCAATACTGAATATAACCCCAAATCATGATTTTTCCGTCACCAAACTTGACTGATTTCTGTGAAAATCTTGGATCCATGCAAGTTCCAACAGGTCTTCTGCAGTATTTGTGATGATTGGGATGCAGTTCAACAGATGATTCAATTCAATTCAATTCAATTCAATTCAATTCAATTCAATTCAATTCAATTCAATTCAATTCAATTCAATTCAATTTCAATTTCAATTCAAATTCAATTCCATTCAATTCAATTCACCTTTATTTGTATAGCGCTTTTACAATGTAGATTGTGTCAAAGCAGCTTCACATAAAAGGTCATAGTAAATAGATTTTTCATTGACAAAATCTACCTTCTGCCACTTTTCCAAATGATCAACGAAGAAGTCAAGTTATTAGTTGTTGCTCTTACAACTAAGATCGACGACAAGACTTTTGTAAGGTAGTGTAAAGCACAGGTATATGCATAAGCATATTATTGTAAACCATCCTGTAGAAAACATTAAAGTAAAAGAGAGATCTGTGAGGCGTGTACTCATATATGCTGAGCACTGTATCATCTTCATCATCATTATCTAGCAATTTCCAAAGGCACCAAGTTTTGTTTACGCCATTTAGGTGTCTGCTTTTAAACAGCATGCACTGTGGACCATAATGCATGGGTTCCTCCTAAAGTTGTAATTCATGTAAATGCAGTTATTGCTACTTGTAATTTACAAGAGTTAAATCAGTTTACAGAACACAGCGGTAAACAATCAAGAACCAATCGAACACTGGGATAAAGAGTGACAACCATATTTAGCAGCAACGTGTACATGTCCAGAGAGTCTGTCATGAATCGCTGAGATGCATTATAAATGGAGAATAACACAAACAGCTCCATAATAAGAAACAGTGCTGCTAACTATAGCCTGGCAGAGATGGACAGAGAGAAAAGTAAACAAGAGATGACGTCAAAAGACCTCACCTTGTCCCCTCGTTTTACTGTCCTGGTAGTCAGCTTGCTAATGGCCTTCTTGGCAGCATCTCCCAGCCGTCGCTATAGAAACAAAGGACAAGAGGAGAGAGTAATTCACATCATTTCAGATTCACAGCTTGATTTAATGAAACAGGAAATTAAAGAGAAAGTTGGGGAAGTAAAAGACTCTAACCAGTAAAAAAAAAATTACAATTCAGATTTTATTAAACAAGCTAGGGCTGAGAAATAACACACGGGAGGATGCATTAGTGGTATTAATTGTAAAAAGCAACATATCAGGCTGTCTATCATGATTGTATACAGCAAATGAGACAGAGTTAGTGAAAGGCCTGACAGAGAGGGCTATAAATAAAAGACGCTAAGTGCAGTCGGTGATGGGCGGTTCATTGTGTGTGTGTGTTTATGAGTGTTTGTTCTGAGATGTCCTCGCTCTTCATTCGGCCAGTTTATTGCTAAATAAACAGCTCCGAGATTTACTGCCGACAGTTAACAGAAAAAGCCAAGCAGGGCCAAAGGATTTGTGCTAGCTAAACTGTGTTTGCTATATTTGTGATGGTCTCAGAGCGTCTTGACAAATATAGACACAAATAGACTTCTCTAAAAACTAACTCATGAGGATGGTATTGTTCATAAAATGGCCAAATTATGTTTTAATTAATATGTAAAAAAGCCAAAGGTATTAGGGTCAGCGTGTAATTATAATTAGCTTAATTAGAGATAAAAAAAAAAAAAAGTCAATGGGAGGTACGGTATGTGTGTGTGTGTGTGTGTGTGTGTGTGTGTGTGTGTGTGTGTGTGAGACTGTGTGTGTGAGACTGTGTGTGTAAATGTTTCCAATTATATTTGGATTAGATTTAAATCAAAACAATAAAATAGTCTATTAATCAGGTAAATGCCACATTTATAATACTGTTCTTAAGTCTGGGCATGGTACAATTTTCAAATGTTTGTGATGGAAGTCATCAAGGCTGAATTTATTTGATTAAAAAATACAGCATAGCTGTATTGTCATGGAAAAATCAAATTGAGTAATTTGGTTGCACTGTGCAGACCTGTAACATTTCATATTTTAACATATTTGTAAAATAAATAAAATAAATAACTTTTCATTTATTCCAGAAATTTCCACCAGCCATTATTCAATTGTCCTGTGATCCTTCAGAAAAAAAAAAAATCACATTTGGTATTTGGAATGATTTGGTATCCATGAGGTTTTTATTTCTATTATCAAGGTTGAAAACAGGCATGCTACCATGATTTTTTTTTCTTGGATTAAAAGAAAGTTTAAATGAAAACTATAAAGCAAACAAACAATAAATAAATAAATAAAATGATAAAATAAATACAAAAATAATAAAAATGAATACAGTTGAAGACAGAATAATTAACCACCCTGAATTATTAGCCCCCCTGTTTATTTTTTTTTCCATAATTTCTGTTTAACGGAGAGAAGATGTTTTTCAACACATTTCTAATATTAGTTTTAATAACTCATCTCTAATAACTGATTTATTTTATCTTGATGCTGATTTTTAACAAATTTTGAACTGATATTTATCTTGCCATGATGACAGTAAATAATAGTTGACTAGATATTTTAACACACTTCTATGCAGTTTAAAGTGACATTTAAAGGCTTAACTAGGTTAATTAGGTTAACTAGGCAGGATAGGGTAATTAGGCAAATTATTACATAACGATGGTTTGTTCTGTAGACTATCAAAACAAATATAGCTTAAAGGGGCTAATAATTTTGACCTTAAAATGGGTTTTAAAAAATTTTAAAAACTGCTTTTATTCTAGCCGAACTTAAACAAACAAGACTTTCTCCAGAAGAAAAAAAATATTATCAGACATACTGTGAACATTTCCTGAATCTGTTAAACATCATTTGCGAAATATTTAAAAAAGAAAAAAAAAAAAAAATCAAAGGGGGTTTAATAATTCTGATTCAACTGTAAATAATTCTTTTTTTCTTGGATTAAAAGTAATTTAAATGAATACCTTAAAGCAAACAAACAAACAAAAAAAATAAATAAATAAAAATAAATAAATAAATAAATAAATAAATAAATAAATAAATAAATAAATAAATAAAGTTACGTTTATTATTTAACGTTACAAACTTTTATGTCACTTTTGGTAAATTTTTCTTTTAAATTATTCTTGCTGAATAAAAGCATTTATTTCTTTTAAACAAATATAAACAAAATAAAGCAAATGATTAAAGATCAAAAAGATTAAAGCAAACTTGTTTTACAAGAAACACAGAAAGTCACGTATAGAGATGGGAAGTATGACCAAATTTGTCTTTCACGGTATGAGGAAGTTTATTTCACGGTAACAAGATCTTTCATGATATAGATTTTATAATAAAGGTAATTATTGCAGAAAATGTACAAAAGGGCTTTATATAATAAACAAGCTTGGATATTAACAAAATAAAATAACGTTATTTAAGGATCTTATTGAATTATTTTCTATTTTACTTTTAAACTTATAAATATAGCAATCAAAATAGGACTTTAGGTGAACAACAGATTCCATTGTATGTCACACTTCACAGTATATTGTAAACAGACTTATTATTATAAACATTTCTCAAGTAACATCTTCTTACAGATCTAAAAGATATCCTAAGTAACAGGAAGATAAAATTTAAATATGAAAATATAAATATGCAAACAATTTAAGGAACTATCAAACAGTTTTTTTCCAAACAATACAACTCTTTTATGATTATGAATATTAAGTGATCACGTTTTGTTGAAAATATAAAGCAATTGGCAACACAGCAACACTGCTGCTAGTCTCCATTGACAATCTTTCTCAGCCTCAAGCGTGCTGCATGCAAGTTGGCCACGTCCTCTTATTTACATAATAAAAAAAAAACTACAGCACATATTTCATTCCACAGTAACAATATACTGTCATACCGAACAGCCCTAGTCATATGCACATCTGTAGGAATTCAAACTGCCTGTTTATGAAATCCTAACATTTGCACTGAACACACTGATTAAGTAGTAATTACATGTTGATCAAAACTACATGGGTCACCCATGTAAAATGCATGCGCTGATCATAGTCTTTTGTATGTGTGTGAATGAGTGCGTATGAATGTTTAACAATGTTGGGTTGCAGCTGGAAGGGCATCTGCTGGGTAAAATATATGCTTGATAACAGGGCTGGAGTGGAACAACTTTTCAGCCCTGGAGTTTCAAGCCTTAGACCAGCCCACCTCAGTTTACGACTGACTATATTAAAATAAAGTCATTTCCAATTAAGTTTCTAATGACACTAATCACGTCTTTTTCAAGGAAACAGCTGCTTTAGAACTTAAATATGAAAACATTAAAGGGTAACTAAATCTCGAACACTATTCTTTAAAACATCAGAATGTCCTTTCCTGCAATATCTGAATATATATTCTGTGCAAATTTATTTATTATTTTTTTTTAAGTCCTTTGTAATGGTGGTCACACAAAAAAATTAAAATAAAATATGTACATCTACATAAGTAACTCAAGCAGTATTATATGTCTTAAATGAAAACTAAAAATAAATAAAAATAAATAAATTGCTCAGGTGAGGTTTGAGCTCAGGTCGGCGGCATGGCAACTCATCGTGCTGACCACTTGACCACATTGGCGCTGTTATGCTGGTGTGTTTGGAAGCAAAAGTAAGTATTGCACTGTCATCTGTAAGACTATTGATGGCTTAATCTTTTTCTCCCCTTTTTAGATTTCTGATCAAGTCGTGTCAGATTTATTCATTTAGTGAATCATCTGATTTTCATTGAGCAGGTGTAATATTTATTAATATTAAGTATTCAAATTATTATTTTCACTAAGGTGCCGCTGTTTGGGGTCGAGTGATAGTTACATCATCATTAAGCTGCAGGCTGCATTTTGCTCATGGAGCTGTGAGAAAATAAATAAAAAGAGCGGAGCTGTGGCAAAATAATGAATAAAAAGATCGAGGCTATGGTCAAATGAATAAATAAATGACTGCTGAGAGTGCAAGCAGCTAGGGACACCGGCCCTCGCGGCCAAAAAGTGGACTGGCCCACTGGGAATTCTCCTGGTCCTCCTGATTAGCCAATCTGGGCCTGCTGGATAAGCTGGCGGTTCATTCTGTTGTGGCGACCCCAGATTAATAAAGGGACTAAGCCGAGAAGAAAATGAATGAATGAATGAATCATAGTCTTTTCTCCTATAAAAATACAGTTTCAGTAATCTTCCACATTAATCAGTTTAATGTACTCTTGTAATGCACGCTTTTAATGAAATCCTCCACCACATTAGAATCGTAACGTGCATTGTTTACAGATCTCAGTGCATATATTGTAACTGTGTTTATTATTTCCAATCTATCTAATGAAAAAGAGCTTCAGATTTTACACATTTCACCTTCATAAAAAATGAATAGCGTCGGTTGTTAATACAGCCTGATTATAGCCTGTTAATCTCAGCAGTAAATTCAGAGGCCTGGTAAAAGCGGAAGGGCTGAGAGACATCAATACTACAGTGGAGAAATGAGGTCTGTGTGTGTGTGTTTGTGTGGAAGCAGACGCTGAAGCGGCAGAGTGTCACCACACACACACACGCTTCTGCATTAAGATTTCATGAGCTGGGAATGCTGGGCCATTTACTACTATCTTTGAGCTCACAGGAAGTTCTTGAAGGTCAGATAAGCCTGTGAAATAACAGGGAGGCCTGTGAAAGAAAAAAACTGGCAAGGTTTTGAGATACGAGTGTGACTGTGTGTTTTAAACTACCAAGGAATCTGTGTGTGTGTTGTCAGACCTGACTGCGGTCGCGTGCGCTGGTGTCTCTGATCTTCTGGATGAAGTAGAAGATGAGCCAAGCTGAGGAGATAATCATCAGGACGATAAAGGAGATGGAGACGAACACTAAGGAGCCGCGGTTGATGTTTTTGGGCATTCCTCTTGAACCCACGATCACGGACACCAACACGGTCTGGTTTTTTTCCAGGAATCCCAGAATTTCCTTCCCGAAAGACTCTGTGATCATTACTGCAACTATGTCTCCAGTGCCTTTTGGAAAAAGAAAATACATCAGACAATTGTGTTGAGGGAAAAACAGTAATTATTATATTATATTATATTATATTATATTATATTATATTATATTATTTTAAATTATATTATATTATTCATTTTACTTCAGTTTAGTCTCTTATTTATCAGAGGTCGCCACAGTGGAAAGTAGCACCAACTATTCCAGCATACTCTTTACGCAGTGGATTTCCTTTCGGCTGCAACCCAGTGCTGGGAAACACCCATACACACTCACATTTACACACACTCATACACTTCGGCCAATTTAGTTTATTCAATTGCCCTATACAATATATCTTTGGACTGTGGGGGAAACCTGAGCACCTGGAGGAAATCCATGTGAACACAGGGAGAACAACCTGGTCCAGCTGGGCCTCGAACCAGCAACCTTCTTGCTGTGAGGCGACAGTGCTAACCACTGAGCCACCGTGCCACACTATATTATATTATCAATCATTTATTTTCTTTTCGGCTTAGTCCCTTTATTAATCTGGGTTTGCCACAGTGGAATGAACCGACTACTTATCCAGTGGATGCCATTCCAGCCACAACCCATCACTGGGAAACATCCATACACACTCATACACTACGGAGAACGTGGAGTGACGTTCTTGCTGTGAGGCGAACATGCTACCCACTGCGCCACTGTGTCGCCTATATTAAATAATATTATATTAAATTATATCATTCATTCATTTTCTTTTCACCTTAGTAGCTTAAATAATCTGGGATCATCACAGTGGAATGAACCATCAACTTATCCAGCTGCAACACATCACTGGGAAACATCCATATACACTCATTCACTATGGACAATTTAGCCTACCCACTTCACCTATACCACATGTTTTTTAGACTTGTGGGGTAAACTGGAGGAAACACGCGCGAACACAGGGAGAACATGGAAACTCCACACCGAAACGCCAACTGACCCAGCCGAGGCTCGAATCAGCAACCTTCTTGTTGTGAGGTGAACGTGCTACCCACTGCGCCACCGTGCTGCCCTATATTATATTATATTATATTATATTATATTATATTATATTATATTATATTATATTATATTACATTACATTACAATTTTAACACTTATTCAATAACTTCTACATAACTTAATATAACATAACAATAGATTTTTTCGATAGATAGACAATAGAAATTTTTCAGAATGCAAATGGTTTTTTAATGATCAGAAACAGGCTATTTTACAACGTGACTTATTACTGTACAATACCATTAATATTACACAAAGAAAACATGCACAAATTGCACATAACTTTGGCTGTGTGCTGCGTGAGAGTGACACGGGAGTATTTGCATACACATTTCCCCCATGGTGCTAGTTTCAATAAATTTGTTTAGGGTTGACTTTTATCAGAAGTATTTAGAGTGAATGTCACAAAAATTTGTGTTTGTTTTGTTTAATGCTTTTCTTTATTTATTTTTTCTGAATGCAAGTGAATATGAAACACCTAACATGCATTTTTCATTGAGCCGATCATAAGTGGACAATTCTATAAGTACAGGTGTGAACAGGGTGTGAAGCATTTTGAGCTTGTCCACTTTCGGCCACATCCTTTGCAGGTTTAAAAACAAATATTGAGTATTGTATTTGTTTTATTTGAAGGAGAAAGGTAATAATCTGCTGATCGTTTTATTTTATTTTAAGCAACACACAGAAATGGAATTTCAGCCAAAACTTTGGATGTTGCATCATCTGTCTTTTCATATGATAAATTTATGATCCATAGCATATTTATTTTAAAGATTTTTGATGTTCTAAAAAGTTTGTTAAACTTTTAAATTAATAAAGACATAAATGTGCATACATGTTAAAACAGTATAAATTCTGTGTTTCTCAGTATAATATCTGAATCTAAATAAAAGTGTTATGAAGCGGACAGGAGACAGAGGTAAGGAAACGTTAGGGTGTTTATTAAATGACAACAAGGAGCACATGAAGGATAGCCAGGAGGATCAGGAATGATGTTGGGGTCTTTTCCTCCGTGGCTGGGTAACAGGAATACACGAGGATGGACAGCACACACCAGATACAGCTGACAGAGGATGACACAGACTTGGAAGGACTGGAAGACAGGACGATTCGGGTGGACCAGGAAGACTAGGAGGAATACAAAGAGAACAGGTAAGTAAAGCGTTTGTTTTAGCTGAGGATGACTACGCTGAGTGGTCGCTCAGTTGTCCGCTTTCGTCGAGACGAGCCCGGACAATGAGCGACTGGAGTGCTGTGCTTTTATCTGGTGCTCGTGAATGTAATGCAGCTGTGTGCTCATTAGAAGTCAGGTGATGGTGATCTTCGTGAGTGGGGATCGTGAGAGCCTGACCAATCCGTGACAGTACCCCCCTCCCCAGGGCCCGCTCCTGAGGGCCGACACCTCCGACGCCGTGGTGGTCTCCCTCTGCCTCTAGGCGCTGGGAACTCAGGGTGGCTCTCATGAAACTCCACCATGAGACTAGGATCGAGAATATCAGCTCTGGGAACCCATGTCCTTTCTTCGGGGCCGTACCCTTCCCAGTCCACCAGGTACTCCAACTGGCCACCACGACGTCGGGAACGCAAGATCTCCTTCACTGCGTAGACGGCTCCTTCTTCTAGGAGCAGTGGAGGAGGGGGTTCCTCTTCGTGGTCAGGCTCTGTGGAGGGAAGAACAGGATCGTGATAGGGTTTCAGGAGTGATACGTGGAATGTAGGGTGAATACGGTAGTGAGAGGGTAATTGTAGTTTGTAGGTGACGGGGTTAACCTGTTCCACGATGGTGAAGGGACCAACAAATCGGGGACTTAACTTGCGAGAGGGCAGTCGCATGCGTATGTCCCGGGTGGATAGCCACACCTTTTGTCCGGGTGTGTATCTGGGTTCTTCAGACCTTCTTCTATCGGCGGTTACCTTGCTTCGACGGACTGCCCTCTGCAGATGTTGATGAGCCTCGTCCCAGACTCTCTCGCTCTCCCGGAACCAGTGATCCACTGCGGGGACATCAGATGGTTCGCCATCCCAGGGAAAGAGCGGTGGTTGGAAGCCCAGGACGCACTGGAATGGCGTGAGTCCGGTGGAGGGTTGCCGCAGTGAATTTTGGGCATATTCTGCCCAGCCCAAATACTGGCTCCAGGAGCTCTGGTGACCACTGCAGAAGGTCCTCAGGAACCGTCCCACCTCCTGAATCTTCCTCTCTGTCTGCCCGTTGGTTTGGGGATGATATCCAGAAGAGAGGCTGACGGCCACACCTAGGAGCTTGAAGAAGGCTTTCCATAGACGTGAGATGAACTGTGGACCTCTGTCCGACACAATATCTTCTGGAATACCAAATGACCTGAAGACTTGATTAAAGATATTGTCGGCTGTTTCAAAGGCTGTGGGAAGACCTTTCAGAGGGATTAGTTTGACAAACTTTGAGAATCTATCTACGATGACTAGAATACAGGTATTACCTTCTGACGAGGGGAGGTCAGTGATAAAGTCCACTCCTAGGTGTGACCAGGGACGGTTCGGAATCGGCAAGGGATGGAGCTTTCCAGCGGGTAGATGACGTGGGCTCTTGGATTGGGCACAGTCCTTACAGCCCTGAACATATTGCCTCACATCCCTTGCCATGTTTGGCCACCAGAATCGTTGGGATACTAGCGAGAGAGTATTGTTGATCCCTGGATGTCCAGTGCCTAGCGAGGTATGTAAGGAGTGGATCAGATCTACCCGGTGTTCAGGTGGTATGAACTGCCGATGAGGAGGGCATCCCGGCGGAGCAGGGGCTTCCGGAGTGGCAACGACTGGAGGAGCGTTCCAGGTGATCGGACAAATGGAGATGTGTTCGGGAAGAATCTTCGTTGGGAGTTCTTCATGATCGTGATGCTCGTGTAAACGAGAGAGAGCGTCTGCTCTTAGATTCTTGGGTCCTGGACGATAGGAAATGGAGAAATCAAAACGTGAGAAGAAAAGTGACCATCTGGCTTGACGTGGACATAGTCTCTTGGCCTCTTTGATATATTGGAGGTTTTTGTGATCTGTGATCACCTGGAACGGATGTTTGGCTCCCTCCAACCAGTGACGCCACTCCTCCAAGGCTAGCTTGATTGCTAGAAGCTCCCTGTCTCCTATGCTGTAATTCTGCTCCGCCGGGCTCAACTTCCGAGAGAAATAGGCACAGGGATGCAGTCGGGGCGGTGTATCATGATGTTGGGATAATACTGCCCCGACGCCGGTGGTGGATGCGTCCACTTCCACCACGAAAGGAAGATTTGGGTCAGGATGAGTCAGGAGTGGGGCCCTTGTGAACTCCTTCTTAAGAAGGCGGAAGGCTGCGGCTGCTTCTTTGGTCCACTCCAGTCCTTTGGGTTTACCCTTGAGGAGATTAGTGAGAGGTGATGTAATCCTGCTGTAGTCCTTGATAAACCGTCTATAAAAGTTAGCAAACCCAAGAAACCTCTGGAGCTCCTTAATGGAAGTGGGTTCTGACCAGGATAGAACAGCCTCAATTTTCTTCCCATCCATACGTATACCGGTTTGGTCAATGATGTATCCCAAGAAATGAATCGACTTCTGGTGGAATGAGCATTTCTCCGCTTTGAGGTAGAGGTGATGTTCTCTCAATGTGTGTAGGACCTCCGCAACGTGTTGGCGATGTTCGGCCTCACTCCGGGAGTAAATGAGGATGTCATCTATGTACACTATTACAAAGTGGTGAAGAAACTCCCGGAGGACTTCATGAATGAAGTTTTGGAATACGGAGGGGGCGTTGACCAGACCGTAAGGCATGACCTCATATTCATAGTGGCCAGTAGGGGTCACGAATGCTGTCTTCCATTGGTCCCCCTCACGTATTCTTATCAGATTATACGCGCTGCGGAGGTCCAATTTAGTGAAGACTTTAGCTTCTCGGAGCTGTTCCAAAGCGGCTGGTACCAGAGGAAGGGGATATCGGTATTTTACTGTACCGTTATTTAGGACCCTGTAGTCGATGCATGGACGCAGCCCTCCGTCCTTCTTGGCCACAAAGAAGAAGCTTGAGGCGGCTGGTGATTTTGAGTGACGTATGTACCCCTGACTCAGAGCCTCCCTTATGTAATCTTCCATTGCCTGATTCTCTGGAAGCGAGAGCGGGTAGATCCTACCTCTTGGCAACTGGGCATCTGGAACTAGGTCGATCGCGCAGTCCCATGGCCGATGCGGCGGTAGCTGGGAAGCTCTCTTGGGGCAGAAGACATCATGAAAGGAGCTGTACTCCTTAGGAATGTGGATAGACTGCTTCTCAGGAGGACTCTCGACCGATGTTGTAAACAAAGAAATGGGGTTCCGACCTTGAAGAGGGAGATTTGGAAAACAGGTAGGTGTACATCCAGATCCCCATTTCTTTATCTCTCCTGTGCCCCAAGAGATGATGGGATCGTGCTTCACCAGCCACGGGCGCCCTAGAATGATGTCCATATTTGCACCCTCCAGAACCAGAAATTGAATCCTCTCTTGATGTAACAACCCCACTTGAAGAAGGATGTCTTCGCATTGTCGATGGATACGGGTCGAAGATCGAGTGCACTGGGTTATCGGTTGTATCTGGTATATATGCGAGGACGCCTCAGTACGTAGGTGGAGTTGACGACAGAGGGATTGGGAGATGAAGTTCCCTGCTGACCCGGAGTCGATGAGGGCTGTGACAAGGAGAGAAATAGAGGCAGTAGTTATTTGTACGGTGGTAGTAAGTGGTTTACATTGTTCAATATTCGTACTGAATACACTCACTGAAGTCCGAATGGGACGAAGGGGACACTCCATACGGGTGTGTCCACTGACACCGCAGTATAGACACAGACCCCGGGTCAGCCTCCTCTGTCGTTCCGCTGATGTCAGTCTTCCAGACTCTATTATCATGGGTTCTGGTTCTGGAGAGGCTGTTGACTCAGGCGATTGGAGGAGTGCAGACGAGGGGGTGATGGTGTCCTGTTGATAGGAACGGAGACGATCGGAACATCGGAGAGAATGTTGGATGAATCTCTCCAGACCCATAGTATCATCTAATGTGGCCAGCTGGATTCGGAGAGTGGGTTCCAAGCCGAGCCGGTACGTGGTCAACAACGATCTCTCATTCCATCCACTTGCAGCTGCTAGAGTGCGAAACCGGAGAGCATATTCCTGTGTAGATAGAGTACCTTGCTTTAGATGATACAGCTGCTCTCCAGCGGCTACTTCCCCATCAGAACGTCCAAACACCTCTTTGAAATACTCCGTGAAGGTAGTGATGGAATTCATGACCGGCCCGGCTTGGTTCCAGATCGTCTCAGCCCATTTAAGTGCAGGCCCAGAGAGTAGTGATACGATGTAGGCGATCTTTGACTTATCTGTGGGATATAGAGAAGGTTGCATTTCGAATATGAGGGAACATTGTAACAGAAAACCATTGCACTCCCCCGCTCCGCCTGAGTAGGGCGCTGGTCGGGCCATGGGACTGGAAGGAAGGGCCGAAGAAGAAACTGTGGAGGCGGAAGTGCTCGGTGCTGGTGGTGCGTTGGAAAGTGGAGCTGGTGGCTGTAGAATCCGCTTCAACTGGTCCACCAGCTCTTGAAAGTGATCGGGGGTGCTCATGTTGTCGTCGTTATTGGTCCGGGCTTCTGTTATGAAGCGGACAGGAGACAGAGGTAAGGAAACGTTAGGGTGTTTATTAAATGACAACAAGGAGCACATGAAGGATAGCCAGGAGGATCAGGAATGATGTTGGGGTCTTTTCCTCCGTGGCTGGGTAACAGGAATACACGAGGATGGACAGCACACACCAGATACAGCTGACAGAGGATGACACAGACTTGGAAGGACTGGAAGACAGGACGATTCGGGTGGACCAGGAAGACTAGGAGGAATACAAAGAGAACAGGTAAGTAAAGCGTTTGTTTTAGCTGAGGATGACTACGCTGAGTGGTCGCTCAGTTGTCCGCTTTCGTCGAGACGAGCCCGGACAATGAGCGACTGGAGTGCTGTGCTTTTATCTGGTGCTCGTGAATGTGATGCAGCTGTGTGCTCATTAGAAGTCAGGTGATGGTGATCTTCGTGAGTGGGGATCGTGAGAGCCTGACCAATCCGTGACAAAAAGAAAGTAAAATCTATTTTTATTTATATTACACAATGCATTAGGAAGCCTATTCATAAAGTGTGTTTAATCAATTCAGTACTTTTAATATGTGTATTATTATTATTATTATTATTATTATTATTATTATTATTATTATTATTATTATTATTATTATTATTATTATTAATAATAATATTATTATTATTATTAGTGTGTGTGTACAGTATGACAAATCTGTTGCAGTTTTATATTGAAAAAAGACTAAAATTTTTGGTTTCTACAATTATGTCTAAGGTGTAGCAGTTTTATACAGACCCATCCCCTGATGTAGCCATTTTTGGGGTTCCAAAGATTTGGTCCCAGTTTAATTATGAATAACAAGATATTTTAGCCTTTACCTCATTATTAGGAGTCATATTCTAGTTCACTGGAAATCAATAAGCCTCCAACTAAATCCCAATGGCTTGTGGATACCATGTATTTTCTAAAGTTGGAAAAGGTTAGATGCTCTGAGATTTTTTTTTTTTTTTTTTTAAACTGGCAATGTTTAACTTGTTACGTTTAACTTCCTTTAAGCCTCTTAACATCTTTCCTTCACTCTCATGACAAGGTCAGTTGGCATTTCTATGTGGAGTTTGCATGTTCTCCGTGTTCGTGTGGGTTTCCTCCGAGTGCTCCAGTTTCCCCAACAGTCCAAAGACATGTGCTACAGGTGAATTGAATAAACTAAATTGGCCGTAATGTATGTGTGTGAATGTGAGTGTATGGGTGTTTCCCAGTACTGGGTTGCAGCTGAAAGGAAATCCGCTGCGTAAAATATATGCTGGGTAAGTTGACGGTTCATTCCACTGTGGCGACCCCTGATAAATAAAGGGACTAAGCCAAAGGAAAATGAATGAATGTTCAGTTATAAATATTTACTTTCTACATTGACAACAGATCTGAATATTAGATTGGGATTGTTGAATGACTGCATTCAGTTGGTTGTAATTTTCTGTACACGTTTATTACTCTTGCTCTTGCTTGTAAAAAAACTAAAAAAACAACAACAACAACAAAACAAAAACAACAACAACAACAACCACAACAAAGATATGTAAAAATTTGTATTGTAAAAGTGTTTGATTTTTCACAACAAAAAAATTTGATTCCCAGTGTTGCAGCTGGAAGGGCATCTGTTGCGTAAAACATATGCTGGACAAGATGGGGGTTCATTCTACTGTGGCGACCCCTGATTAATAAAGGGACTAAGCCAAAAAGAAAATGAATGAATGAATGAATGAATGAATGAATGAATGAATGAATGAATGAATGAATGAATGAATGAAAAACTTGAACATAAACGCAAATCAATTTTCCATACGAGATCCACATTGAGGCCTCTCATAATGACTTATAGGAAAAAACAACTAATCAGAGATCTATCAAAACATGACATTATAAAAGGAAAAAAAAACATAAAATCCATTTCGGGTCAACTACTACTTTTTAATCTGACAACATTGAAACAAGCTGATCTTGTCCAGTTCAGTTTAATTCTCCTGGTCTGACCTAATAAATGTTCACACGAATGGCACAATAATCATGCCAACTCAAAATGAGGGCAAATACTCTCTGTCCTTCCCTCCTCCACAAACACACACACACACATGATCACAATGATCTGGGGCTTAGGCCGTGCCACAGACACTGATATAATACAGAGCCTTAGGCTTTGCAATAATAAGGTTAGAACAGTACAGATGGAATCCTATTGCAGACCCGTCATGGTCAGAGAGAGATCTAATCTCAGCGTATTCTACACTTGAACTGGCCTATATAAAGAAAAACAAACACAAAGACAAATGCCATCATATGAATCAAAACGTGACTCAAAACACTGTGATATTTAGATTATAGCAAAGATATGATTAACCCTCCATGGCACAAACATTAAATACAGGACAAGATGCATTCCAGACTGCGTCTCTGGCGGTCTCCTGACATTTTCATATATCAGTCAGTGTTTGGTTTATGGCATTTTAAACTGCAGGCTTTGGATAAACAGACATCTTTGAGGTAAAGTTCTTTGGTGAACCGCGGAGATGCTATAGAGGAATATTAAACTGGCTTTTTACAGTGCTGAGTCTCAATGCCTCTGGGGTCTACAGGGCACAAATCTACTTTCACAGCTTTGAAGCAATAGACAGCATGTGAAAGAACCATAAGGGAAACAGGTCATACCATTAAAGGCACCACGTGGAGTTTGCGGTTTCAAAAAAAGCCAAGAATAAGGAAACAAATCTTGCAATAATTCCTAAAAGCTTGGCACAGCATCGACTTTGGCTAGTAGATTTCCAACATTATTAGCCACTCGCCATTTTTAATAGCCACAATTTTGTTGTTGGAAAACTATTTTTTATAAATTTGACTTTGACATTCTAAAACTACTTGATTTGGACTGTGTTTTATGTCCACATGAGTCCTCATTCATGTCACTGTTTTTTTGTGTGTGTATGAAATTGTTTAATGTGCATAAGCAAATGGGCTGTGGTTTCATAGTGTCACATTGCAATTCGTTTTATTTCACAAGACTTTTTAGGGCTCAACACTAAGGATTTACCTAATTTATCTCTGACCACATTAAAAATAAAAATGATTATTTCTTAGCCACAATTTTTAATTAGAATGTCCAAAAACAAGCAAAATATAGCTGTATACATGCTCTTTTTATTCAACAGTAGTCTGTCGTGGCTAAAGGTCCCAGTTCCCCAGTTAACTACACATAAATGGGGAGTTAATCTCCTATTAAAACAATGTTATTGTAAAAAGGATAAAATAAACCATATCAACAAAAATAACTGGAAGCAAAGGAAAGCAGGTGAAAAACATACCGTGTGTAATAATGAAAGGATGATCCCGCGCACACGATTAACAATAGGCCCATAATCTGTACAAAGAATGGTTAAAGTGAAAGCGGCAACTGCTGCTGCTTACAAAAAGAGGTCCACGAGCATCACCTGTTGTCCAGTCTATTTCAAAGAGAACCGATTGCAGCAGTTGCGTTTCCAGGCATGGTTGCTTCGGCCAGGAAACAGGAGCACGCACAATTTTTAAACAGTTGCGCGAATCACATCACCTGTGCGCGTAAGTGATATTCTCTCATTCGGTATTCACCTGCTTTTTTTCTTTCCATAAAATAATGTCTAGACACTTATGGATCAAAGATACACCAGAGGAACAAAATGACATAAGAAAGAAACTGATCGAAACTGTAAGTTTTTTTTCTTTTCCTGTTTATTGTAATTTATTTATTTTTGTATGTATTTCCCTTAATGCGAACCCTGGCTTGTATATAGTTGCTGCTAGCTATGTATGCTGGCTTTGTTGTGTAATAAATAAACAATCACAAAAAAAAAAATTTAAATGAAAAGTTGAAAGATTAAAAGTTAAGTTCATCTCGATTTATTAATGTCCCGATATTTGTATTAGAAAATAAAACCTATCATTAAATTAGATGTTCATTTATTCATTTGCGGTGCATAACACAAATGATGATGTAATTGAATTAATAATACTGTATTATATAGCTTTCTGCTGCTAATCGAATTGTCTTAACTTGAAGAATAAATAAATGCATCAAGACCCAGATAGCTTGCATATTGCAATAAAAATCAATTACTCTACATAAGCCACCCTTAATTCTAGCAACAAGAAAATGTATCCAATGACATTTAAATGTATTAAATAACAGTGAATATATTATAGTTTTTCAGCTTAGTCCCTTTATTCACCAGAGGTTGCCTGAATGAACCACCAATTTATCCAGCATATGTTTTAAACAACGCATGCCCTTCCAGCTGCAACCCAATACTGGGAAACACCCATACACTCTCACATTCACACACATCCATTATGGCCAATTTAGTTAATTCAATTCTCCTATAGTGCATGTCTTTGGACCGTAGGAGAAACCGGAGCACCCGGAGGAAACCCACTCCACACAGAAATGCCAACTGACCCAGCCAAGACTCGAACCAGTGACCTTCTTGCTGTGAGGCGACAGTGCTAACCACGGAGTCACTGTGCCACACTTTATATTATAGTTTAAGATTATATACATATAATCACTTCATACAAAAGTTTTATTCTACTTTAAATTCAATCATGACTTCATGAAGATTTCCAGTGGATTGGGAACAGGCTGCAGTATCAGGTCAAAGGCTGAACAGGTATCCATTGTTTTGGAAGTAATCACGAGTACATAATCCCTTGTGTATAAAAACTGCTGCATCCTACAGCCAAATCCTGAATGTCACAAGAGGGTGAGAAAGGAGTCTGAATGTCAGAGAATGTCAGTGAATGTTGCGGCTCGTGTGCCTGACATTATGTGCATTTCATCACGCATAAACAAGTAATTAAGGCAATCAACCTGCATGTTGGATTCTGCTTAGATTTTGTATTTTTTGTTATATGCAACGGTGTACGTGAGCAGTTCTGTGCACTCGCAGGTGTGAGAGATGGCTGTTTAGCATGCTGCCTGGCTCAGAAAGGCAGTTTGTCAGCAGTAAAGATGATGTCTAAGGCAGGGACAGGGACAATTTGCTCCAGCAGTGACTGATAGAGCGGCTCTAACCAACTCCAAGGCCGTTTTTCTCCATAAGCAGCATGAAAACCAACAGATGTATATCATGAAATACATCACAGTACATAACTCGTCTCCACAGTCATGGTCTATTAAACATGGCACTTACAGTATTAAACTAAATATTACATAAATATCATTATTATAATAATTTTTTTGATAGGACAGTGGAGATTTACAAACAGGAAAGTATGGGGAGCAGAGATACTGTAGGGGAAGAGTCGGCAAAGGACCTTGAGCCGGGAATCAAACTCAGGTTGCCGTAAGCACCTCGGTGCTATGTGTCAATGCACTAACCACTAGGCTATTGGCGTCAACAAATTATTAATCCAATTTTTATACACCACAAAACATTAAAATGCAAAAAACAGCATGTTAATGAGCAGTCCTTGCAATTAGAACTGCTGACATTTGAAGTTTTAGTCAAGTGCAAATGGCCTTACTTTTAACAGCCATGGAAATGTGTTTTATTCATTACCGGCTGCTCCTTCTGTAAAGGTTAAAGCATGCAAATATTGATCTGTGTTAAAGGGGAAACTCCCGCAAAGGTGGTCTTAAGCCCTGCACATGCTGACTAACACCGACAGTGAAGGTGAAGTGATGTTCAAACCACACAGACTCAAGAGAGCATGTTTCATTATGGCTTTGAATGAGTCTGCATTTGGTTGCATTTAAATGATTTGTTTACTCTTTTTTGAATGTATGTTTGAACAGATATTTAAAGATGTTGTTGATATTTGCAACATCTCTATAACATGCAACATGCAACATGCATGTTATATCATATCAGTTAGCATATTTACATTTTAACACTGCATCACTAAAATAAAGTCAAATGGTTTGTACAGCAGGCAAAATAAGTATTGAACACGTCACAGAAAACATATTTCTAAATGTGCTGTTGACTTGACATTTTTAACAAATGTTGATAGCAACCAAAGAAATCCATATACTTTATGCAAATCAAACAAAGTTAATTAGTTTACAAATTAAGTTATGCGTAATAAAATGAAATGACACAGGAAAAGTATTGAACACATGAAGAAAGGGAGATGTAGAAAGGCAGTGAAAGCCGAGACAGTAGCTGAAATCTCTCAGTAGTTATTCAGCAACTCTCTGCCCTTCCTCATTGTGAATTAATATTCACTGCTTCAATCCAACATCTACATTAGCAGGGTGATGAAGATGAAACCAGGGTGGACATTTCAGCAAGACAATGATCCAAAACACAGCCAGGGAGGGCTCAAATGTTTTCAGAGAATGGAAATCAAGCTGTAGAATGGCCCAGCCAATCACCTGACTTGAATTCAATAGAAAATACAAAATAAACATCAGATTTGATAGACAAACCCACAGAACCACCAAGATGTTTACAGTCTGTTGAAGTCTGTGAAAAACTCACACCTGAGCAATGCATGACTTCATTCCCCATATGATTCAATTCAATTCAATTCACCTTTATTTGTATAGCGCTTATACAATGTAGATTGTGTCAAAGCAGCTTCACATAAAAGGTCACAGTAAATAGGAACAGTGTAGTTCAATTTGTAGTGTTTAAGTTCAGTTCAGTTGAGCTCAGTTCAGTGTGGTTTAATAATCACTACTGAGAGTCCAAATATTGAAGGGCAAATCCAACGATGCGCAGCTCTACAGATCCTGAACCATGCAAGCTAGTGGCGACAGCGGAGAGGGAAAAAAAAACTTCACATATCTCAAATGAGAGTTGTCTTTAAGCTGCCATCACCAAAAAGCATTATATATAAAGTAATAAATACATTTCTGTAGTTCAGTACTTTCTCCTTATGTCATTCCATTGTTATTACACATAACTCACTTTTCAGATTGTTTTATTTTTATGTTTGTATTCTTTTGGTTTTTACCTAAATCTGGTTCAATTCCATGCTAACAGCTCCTTTAGAAATATTTTTCCTAGGAAAAAAACATGACGTGTTCAATAATTATGTTCCCTTTTGTATATCCAAAGCAGTCTCTTGTTCTATTATAAAAAAAACATAATAATAGAACCTAGTAGAAATGCATATAATCACATTCTTAAATCTTGAAAAAAAAGTCCATTTGTTTGCATCACTCATGTTAAAAATACTTCTTCACCCACACATTCATACATACACACACACAGCAAACATGTGCACAAGAAATTTGAGGAATTTCAGCTTTTAAAAATGTGTGATTGTGACAAATTGTGTTGTTTTTATCTGATGTTTAACATCTAATGATTTATCCAATGTTTATTTTAGCTTTATTTCCAGTAACAAAAATGATTTTCAATAGTTTGTTTACCTTAACAATACCAACACTTAAAACACAATAAATAATTCAACACTCCTTCATACAAATGGTTCTGATGTCATAATACTAAAGGCAAAGACATTGTCTAAAATCTTAACACGGAATTTGGCAACAAGTCATCTTAACATGCCACAGATTTGCATCCCTACTCCAAAAACAAACTGATACCTTATACCTAGTAGCTGGTACCTCCAAATTTCAGTCTTTACAGCTGGTATATAGAGGTTTGAATCCCATAGGTGGCAAAGGAAAAGGACCCTCTGAATAAATCATGCAGTCCTGCTATATTTAAACATCTCATCGATCCCATTCTGATAGCCCTGCCGTGACTCACCATCTCCCCCCTTTCCTCTGTCCCTCCCTCATCCCACCCTGTCATACATCCTTCCACGCTTCTGAGATCTTTAAGGTTGAATCCTATGCGGCCTGTGCATCCAAAGCTGCTGGTTACATGCCAAGCTAAAAGTGTATGAGCACGCTTGAGTGTGTGTGTGAGTGTGAAGAGAGTGCACCTGCAGAGCAATAGTAACTGCTTCAATTGCTGTATTTCAGTATGTGCAGTTCTTCAGTGTATGAAAGTCCTCAAAACTCAAACAAACAGTCCCTGTCACATGCAGCAGCTTTATACAGACACACACACACTAAGGTAGCACAGTATTGGAAAAATCGGACATTGCGATATTTTGATTTGCTGAAATATATATTGCAATGTGAATACAATTTGTACAGATGATTTGAATTGCTTTATTTGGAAAGGATTCATTCATTTAGATCAACTGAGATGATCAATTTTCCATGCAGTGCATCTGCGTAAAATACAATCAATTACAATATAAACAAAACCAAAGCCAAAAGTGAAATAAAAACAGTGCTTTATAGTTTTCTGGGAGGTCTAACAGTATTCAATTACAGAAATTGAACCTTCAAGTAAATGTAAAATAACACGATCATCATCATCATTGTATAGTAAGTTTAAAAAAAAAGATCTATCTTCTATCTTTCTCTTAATTTTTAATGAATAATCTAATCCAGCTACTGTATATGACTATTGCAGATACACAGATTGGGATATAGATGCTCAAACGATATATTGTTCAGCCCTAACACACACACGCACACGCACGCACGCACGCACGCACGCACGCACGCACGCACGCACACACACACACACACACACACACAAACAAAGGTCTAGCCTTCAGTCACTTTTAAAATATAATCAGAAATGGATCTGAACGCTTATGTTCCTCAAGGTTGTTGTTTTGGACCTTTACTTTTCACTCATTCACTCGCTTTCATTCGGCTTTAACCTTTCTTTATCAGGGGTAGCCATATTGGAATGAATAAACCACCCTCTACTTTCCCTCTACAGTGAAATAAGGTTGTGTTGTTTTTGAAGATGTTCTCTCACATCATTAAATGTGAATATGCATTTCAGTGTCGTAGTGTGGACTGTGAAAACAGCAGTACTTGAATGTGTGTTTGGCGAGAAGTGCATGTTTAGCACTGTTTTTTAACAAATATTAGTTTAGCACTGTTTTTCGTCTGCAGTTACGCCTGCACTGCGGTATCGAATCTGCGCAGTGTGAAACAATGCAGTGGCAGATTAGATCTTTACAAACTGACAGGCATTTGCATGCCTCATATTCACATGCTTATGACAGCCACAAAAACAGTGTGTGTTGTAAATAGACAGCTTTTTTGGCAAGAAAAGCTAGAAAACATTCTGGTTGAACTTGAAAGAAATCAGCGATATGCATAATATTAACCCAGGGCTTATGTTTGTGCAGTGTGAAACATCAGTGTGTGAGCACCCAGGATTCAATGGTATCCCTAAGCAAATTTTGAGCTGTGTTAAATGCGAGGCAAGATAACAGACGATTCTGTTTGCTTGGGGTTTACAATGACCTAGGATTAACTGTTTCAAGTGTGAAAAGACATGTGCACCAGTGTGTGCCTGCTATATGCGGTTTACTTTCTCACTTTTAATATAAATGTATATTCTGCAAAGATTACGTAATATTTACAAGCAATTTGCATTTTAGACTAAACATGGAATGATAATTAGGGAAGTTACTCATAAAAGGACTGCTCCAGAAGAACATGTGAAAACTTAACTATACCCAGTTCTTTCCATTTAATCGCTTATGAATTCACAATAAGATGATTTTAGCTTGGGCTGCACAATATATTGTTTCAGCATCGATATCGCAATGTGTGTGTCCGCGATAGTCAAATCGTAGAATCTGCAATGTTAAGACAATTGAGAATACATGAGAATTGTGAAGCCATTGCAAAGTATAACCAAAACAGTGAAACTTTATCCTTTGCATGCGTTTTAAAGGCATTTCAAGACAGTGTAAAGCATTCAGACACAATAATGTAAAACATTGGTTATGTTAAAGAACAGTAATTTCACTGAATAATTTATACAATGAAGACCACACGATGTTATTTTACATTTAATTAATCAATTGCTGTACCTGGATACTGTTTGACTCTCTGGAAAACCCTAAAGCACTGTTTATTTTACTTTTTTCTTTGCTCTATTGAAAATTATTGTATTAATCTATTGTAGCCGGCAGCTAGCTCTTTGCAAATCTCACATGGTCGCTACTGATGCTAAGCTGGGCTGCGCCTGGTCAGTACTTGGATGGGAGACCACATGGGAAAGCTAGGTTGCTGCCGAAAGTGCTGTTAGTCTAGACATCCAGGTGGATGCTGCACACTGCTCGTGGATGAAGAGATTCCCCCCAAAAATGTGTAAAGCGCTTTGAGTGTCCAGAAAAGTGCTTATAAAGGTAGGGAATTATTAAATATTTTTGCTTTATTGTTACATATATACATGTACAGGATTCACACCCTTACGAAATCACCTCAATCAATATAAACAAATGATTTTTCCCTCAAATAGAGCTATTCAAGCCATTTGGTGAAATTGTTTTCATATCGCAATATATATCAGAGAAAAATTTTACAATGTCAAGTTTTTCTAATATCATGCAGCCCTAATTTTAGCATTTTTTATCATTTTGTTGTAAATGAGAAACCTTTTTTGGAAGACACTCATGTAAAGAGATTTTATTGTGAATAAATACAGTTTTTTAAATATATCTGGAATAATGTAGCCTCAGAATCATCCACACATTTGTTTGTGGCATAGTAACATAAATCCAAAAATTCACCAAAAACAACTTATGTATTTAAGGAGGTTGTGTCATAAATATATGTACTGTATATATCACATTGACGAACCACAGGCAGCACAGAATGTGTGAGGCAACATTCACACAGGATGTGTTCCTACATTCAAACACAGCTACAGCAGAAGAAGCAACACATTGATGCAGTAGAACACAGGGGTTTCAAGATGCCTTTTTCAAAGCCTTTTAAAAATGCGCCCACCTTGGGGGACATTTAAAAATTGTGACAATGCAACCATCAAAAATGCCAGTCATGTACACAGATCAACCAACTCGAACAGGATGAAAAACTCTGTGGCAAAATCAGCAAGTCTACATTTTGAATGAATGTAGTATAATAATAAATAGCACTATTAAAAATGTCAACACTTATAGGTGCCATATAACAAAGACTCTAGAATCCACAAGACATGTCACTCATGTAGTTTGGAATGGGGAAAAGTGTAATAGTCAATATGGCGAATGAAGCCCCGCCTATTAATACAGGAGCCAATCATCGAATGCTATAGACAAGCATTTCTCTGGGGAAGAAGCTCAGACACATGTTTTCACGACAGTTTTTTGTGGTAAATAAATGCACTGGAATCTCAGCGAATACCTGCTTCACAGACATAAGAAATATTTCCACATAAAGGTTGAAATCTGTACTTTTAAATGAACCACCTACTCTTAAAAAGAAAAGTTTTTTAGGGATGCACAGATACCGATACCCGTATCGGGTCGATACTTGGTAAAAATCCTCGTACTCGTTTCAGACATGAAAGGCTGATACCACGCACCGACACTACTCAACACTAATTCACTACATGGAAGTGATTTTTTGTCCTACCTGACTTCAAAATCTTAATGTATTAATTAGCCTAATGCATTGTATATTAATAGCTTAGTCCTTATACACAATCAGTTTATAAAATACATTATTAACAAATCTAGACTACTGAAGAATAAACCAAATATGAAATATGATCAAAGCATAATGATTACAGCTAAACAAGCACTCATTTTATAAATAAACTATAAATATACAAAAATGAAAGAAATTTTAAGTAATGGAACATTATGTAAAAAATCTAAAGATTAAAGATTAAAAGAATCTAAAGATCAGAGCTGAACATCACTGCGGTCACCGCGCGCGTGTCAGTTTACAGCTTCTGTAAAGATCAGACGGCCTATACAGATCACACAATCTCAATAAACACTTCATGTAAATGTATCAGTACTTCGATAAGTATCGTTAATGGAATATTTATAACGATATGATCTTGCTTTTGGTTATATCGATACTGGCTTTGAGCTCTCACACGCACGCTCTTTCTCTCTCACCAGCGGCAGTTGACACGTGCTGATACACACAGCATACACTGGCAAAATGACAAGTGGTGAACTCCACGGGACCAGTTTTATTTGTTGCAGATTTGCGTGTTGTTCCTTTTCTAAAATGCATTTTATTTTTTAAATATCTCAAGTTAATAGGCTATCGGGCAACATAATCTCCCTCAGAGATATTGAAGTTCAATAACGTGGTGCGCAGTATTACTATTGACCAACAGCTCCCTGTGTAAGTTTACACACTGCATACACAGGCCTACAGCTCTGGTGTGTTAGGAATTGCATGTTTTGAATGACAGCGAGACATGCTCCATTTAGTTTTATTGTAAAATATACATTATAACCCAGTACACAGTAAAGTAATATTTTTTTGAATGGCTTGCCTATTGGCAGCACATATAGCCGTTAAGCTTGAATAGGCGAAGCATATGTTTATTAATATTAAAAAACATTAATACAAACAAGCCACCCTTTGATTTGTTTTTTAGTTTACGTATATTTTTTATCAAACGAAAAATGCAATAAATTGTTTATTTTGTTTTTCATTAAAATTATTATTTTTATTAGGCGACACAACTTCTCCATAACATTGGCTCTGATTGCGTTTTTAGATATCCTACAGATAGACTTTTTGGCTCAAAGACACTTATGCCTGTTAATTTCAGTGTTGTATTTTGACAGATTTTGCAAAGGCTTCAGCTATTCTAACTGTCAGCTGGTGCCAGCCTCAGTTTTGCAACTTGACTTGTGTGGCATCTACGTATCAGTGTCTGGATGACAGCGAGAGAGAGATGAGATCAGACCTCAGATTCCATGTGTAACCGCACGTCACAGTTACTTTACTGCAATGTTTTAATATTGGCTCATCCAAATTAACTTTTCATTTGATTAAAATCTGAAAAATTGCCAGACAGACAAAGCAACTTTCGGTTTTGGAAGAGAGCGGCTTCAGTGATAAAAGACACATACACACACAGGATACACACTTGTAGGCCTATTCATTATTGATTTTTTAACATTAACCCATAATAATCAAGTGCAAAAAAGAACAGCTGAACTTCGGAAAAAATAATCACTGTGGTTGCCGCGATGGCGCAGCAATAACAAATCACTTTTGTTTTAATAAAAAAATAAGATTATTTATTATTAAACATTGTGAGATGATGGTCGCATGATTTTTATTTATGGCTATTGATCTTGTCTACCCGCGACCCACCCATAGTAAAACATCAAGCAGCTGACTTTTTGATTACCTGACCCGCTGAATAATGGCAGGACTCATGAATATGAAAGAATCACACATAACAGGGTTTTATGCATCCCCAATATGCAATGAGAGTGACTCCATAAGGTAACGTACACTGCACACACTTTGTGTAATGTGTGAAGTCGTGGACCCATGTCAGGCAAGGATAACTCATCCTTTAAATGTCTATGCTTAATCGTTAATAGATAAGATCTATTGCAGGGTTATCAAAAACATGTGTATATTATTTCGCTTGGAACAGCCTTCTGTTAAAGATTTTTGTGTTCATCCTTGCTACAGGCAAAAAAACAAATAAACAAAACAAAAAAAAAACAAAACAAATAAACTTCATTGAAACCAAATCTATGAGGTATCGGTATCGGTACTCAGTATCGGAGAGTACACAAATTAAAATACTCATACTCGTACCGGTTTGTAAAAAAGTTTTTTGCAGCGTGATCTGACGATCATTATTCAGAGGATGATAATGTGTAGAACGGCCATAAATGGAGTTGGTGTCGTGATCTCGTTCCTTTCGAGCGCACATGCACATTAGCTTGGGCAACCTGAGAAATGGCGATTTTGTTTGATTAGAACGTTTAGAAACTCAACTAATGAGACGGTTGTTGTTTATTTTTATTGGTGTTTCCAAATATGTAATGCAATCAATAGCTTAGCGAACAGTATTGGAAAATTTGATGTTTTCCCATTCAGACAGAATGCCCAAGCATACTGCCCGAGAGGCGTTTCAGAGATGGCCACTGAGTGAAATGACTTGCCTTAAAGGAACTTAGCATATAATGAAAATCTAGATATTTCGAGGTATAGCTGAATAATACATGTTCAATACATTAAAATGAAATACCATGAAACATAATTTTTTGCTCATTCTCATATAAATCCCATGAGTGTACAATCCCTTTAAAAACAGGCCAATCAGAACAAAACACAGACTTTGATGATTCAATAGCATCGTCTTTAATCGATTACCACATTACAAATGAGCTCAAAAATGAGCTTTTGATTCTCTGCGTAATTTTTATAAAATGGGCATATAAAACCATTCTAAAAAATCTTTGAATTTACCTAAGCCATAAACCTACCATGTACTGTAGATATCAGAAAACTAATTAACATATCTTTATACTCTATGGCACCTTTAAAATAAACTGCATATGTAAATCTGCAAAGTATTAAAACACTTATATACTCCATGATGTGTACAGTATGTGTAGCTGATATCTCGTGGAGAGGTTGTATAATGTCCGGTTACCTCCTGTGTGGTCTGTTTAGTAAACATTTAATGGCTTGTAATGGGCATTGGAAATACTGTGTCAGCTATTGCTTTTACCAAAATGCCTTGTTTAAAAAATAAATAAACAATAAAAATACTTGATTTTGCTGAGCACAGCAATGCTTCCCCCCAGACTGTCTGCTGTATACTGCACAAAACTCCACCAGTGTGAGTGATAGTTTCACATTCACACCTAAACAAAACACATTGTATCTAGTTACATTCACTTGTTTCATTTTACAGTTAACATTACAGAGCAAACTTTGGAGCTGCGAAATAAAACCTTTTTTTTACTGATAATTAGATAATAGTAAGACAATAAGCTTCACTTTCTCCCTCCTATTTAATCCTTAACCAATGATTTTTTTCCAGATAATGTATTGTACTGTAATTGTAGATCTTAACTGATCCGAGGCATCTGTAAAACCAGCATGCCCTGTCAAGAAATAACAATTACCCCTTACTGTATTTCCAACCGAGACAAAAGTCCAGTAAACATTACATGCATTCAGAACAATTTGCTGCATTTCAATCAGCAAGCAGTTTCAAAAGTACTATAAAAGAAAGAAGCTTTTAGTCTGATGACTGAACTGAGTCAAGCTGAGATAAAAATGTCTGCAAGATACCAAAGTACGGTACATGACACATACTGGAGAGAGACAGCTGTATTAGCTGTAATGGGAATGCAATGATTATGGAGCTCACCTTCATGAGCCATCGTGACCGTGTCCTCTTTGGTGTTGTTATTGTAGATAATGACGGCTGAGGCATTGAAAGCGGCTGCCTTAAGGATCTTCTCCTTGAAGGTGCACTTCCCTCTCTGCATAATGGCCACCCAGTGTGTGGTCTTCGGTGGCACTATAAACCGGGTGTGTGGACAGCAGCCTTGCAAATCCACTGCTACAGAAAGAGAAAAAAGAAAGTCAGATGGCCTTGATTCCTGCTCTCATTTATATTTTTTGTACAGTAAACATGTTCCAACATGAATGAAGCACATTTGAGCAAACTGTTTCAGAAACCTATTTGCAATAATATAAACATATGCACAAATTAATAGTTATTTTATTAAACACAATGAGCTCACTATGCAATACTGTATATTTAAACTCCAGTTATTTCCTAATAGACATGGCACGATAACCAGTAGGAATGGGCGATTAATTGAAAAGTAATCGAAATTGACATTAAGAACTTATAATAGCTCTACTTTTTCCTGGTCAATTTTTAAATTACTTTCCCTATCGTGTGTGGAGTCATGTGACCTTGCTTTGTCAATGTTAATTTATACTTATTAAATTATGATTTATACTTATTGTATTATCCTGATCCTATACTTCTGCCAAGCTTATGTGTACGGTCCAGCGCAGCCTTCCCGTGGAGATGGAGTTTTACAGCATTTCTCCCTACTAGTGAAATAGCAGCTTGTGTGCTGTGCCTTCTTCAGTGTCAATGAAGGACCAGCAAACTCACAAGCAGTTGAACTGTGCATAATTTTCTACCTTTTAAGTAGTAGGAGTGTTTTATTTACTCGCCCTTGCCTCCTTCGCCATAGTATTCTACTGCGGCATCACGCATAGGAGATAAATGATGTCAGTACATAATAACCGGTTATAATTATTACTGAACCGATATCGAATTGTTCCCGTCTGCATCGCGGTGCACCGAAGAAACAATTAATTTTGACACCCCTACATCCAGGTATTATTCACTCTCAGAAATAAAGGTACACACGCTGTCACTGGGGTGGTACCTTTTCGAAAGGTACAAATTTGCACCTTAAAGGTCCATATTAATACCTCAAGCGTATATATTAGTACCTAAAAAGTACAAAAGCGTTCCTCTTAATGTTTTTTTAGGTACTAATATATACTTTTGAGGTACGAATATGGACCCTTTAAGTACAAATGTGTACTTTTTGAAAAGGTACCACCCCAGTGACAGCGTGTGTACCTTTATTTCTGAGAGTGCAGCAAAATAAACTACTTTAGGATGATTCAAAATTGCTATTTCAAAACAAGAAGAAGAAATGTTCTTGGGCATCGCATAAGCATATCATAATGGTTTCTGAATGTTCAGCACTGTGAAACAAAAGAATAAATCAATATGTTTTAAAATATATTAAAACCGAAAAAAAAATGTTATTTGATATCTCAATAGTACTTTAAAATATTGATTTTTGCATTACTATATTTACATTAAAAAATGCAGTATTGCAGCATATGAGGCTTAAACATAAAACCATCGAATGAAAACATAACACAGCATAACACTCACAGTATTTTTTTTTGTTCTAAATAAGATTGAATGAATGTCAAATGCACCATCATTTCAAAACAATTCTAAAGACATCAAATAAAGATCCCATTTAACTGAATGACTTGAATTGTCGTTACTTTGTGCTGCTGACTTGCATTTCTAATGAAACTCACACTCATCACCATGACATTTGTGGACAGAACGCATACCACCAACTCTGATGAGTTGGGCTATGCAAACTAATGCTCTGTCACTTCCAAACACTGACTCATATGTCGAAGCAGCGCGGCTTGCTCTCGAGGAGAGCTGGAACTCCCACAGGGAGGCAGAACAGGTCATGGTAATTGATTGTCTTTAAAAGGTAATAAGAAGGCTTTTGCTTGTTTCAGCACCCAGACCACCTCCCCAGAAAAGCCCACCATCCTCATTCCAGCAAGACCTGTGCACTAAATGCCAAAATGCATGAAAAGAGGTTGCTGAAGGAAATCTCTTTACCATTAGGATCACACACACATGCATATAAATGCACATTCACATTTCAGGGCACGCTCAAGCAGACACAGAATCAAATATTCATCAGTTTGTAGCATCAGTACTGAGATTATGCTGGTGTTTGGGTGTGTATGTGTGTGTGTGCTTGTGTGTGTGTGTGTGTGTGCGTGTGTGTGTGTGTGTGCGTGTGTGTGTGTGTGTGTGTTTACTGGGGTAGAGAAGCAACAGAGGAATCCAGAAGCTAAAAATGCTGCTCCACAATCTAATATTGTAGGACCCATGAGCACCATAATATTAGTATCAGCATGAATGATTCATGCAGCTGACCCGCAGTACCTGATGAGCAGAGTTGAGATCTAGCTGTTATATCCAAACATCACCTGATATTAAACCACAGAAAAAGCCTGATTATGCATCACATATGGATTTAAAAATCATATATTAATAAATCACAATGTGTGCTGCTATAATAGAACCATTAACAATAAAATAAATGTTGCCACTCTTTATACTGATTGTATGCTTGAGTTTATCAAAGTGTGTTTACTAACTGATGATGTTTAAATAATTAATGTGCTGTAATTGCTAGTACTGAAAGTCCTTTAAGGTCGAGGTTGGTGTTGCATAGTGCATCTCTGACTTTGCAGTGTTATCAGTGCTGAGGGGGCATATTTGGGTTCGTAAGGAAAGCTGGTGAAATCTGGTCTTCTATTTGATCTTTCTAAAAGTTACGCAAGGTTATATAATGAGGAACTCAATGACATCCTAACAACGTAGTGATATTGCAAGAACACGTGAAAAACTTGGGATGGTTCAGTTTTGCGTTTCAACTTTTACATCCAAATGCTCAAACGGTGAACTGTAAACATGTGTCTTCAGCATGAGATGAGTGACCGCACTAAAAGACTATTTCAGTTCTTGTGAAAGATACTCATTAGGTATTTTTATAGAGTTTGCAATGCCTGATTTGTTTTGACTGAATGGCTTTTAAAAAAAAAAAAAAATGGATGAGTAAATCTACAGCAAACGCTCATTATTGGGTAAATTACCCCTTTATTGAAAGCAGTTCATGTGTTAATAATAAAGGCAGTGTGAATAAAGGCAGGATACACCAAAATACAACATTTTTGGCATTATGTTGTGTTTCAACATGGATAGAGTATTAGTTGATTTATGATACTCCATCTGGTAAAGAACAATGTGAGACATTGATCAGCATCAATACCTTAGGTTTATTCTGATCGTCAAAGCACATAGAAGCAAACAGGAACAGATCACAAATGTAATCCAAAACAGTACTTGTATTTTTTTTTTGTTCTGTCCTTTCCTTTCACTCAAGAATTATGTCACCCGCACCTTAAGAAAAATCTAATGTAATTTGTGTCTTAATCTTTAGACTAATTCAATATGGAGCAAGGGCAAAAGTGCAGGAATGTGAATGCAATCTTAATAAGATGAGATGCTGGAGAATTTAGATGGATTAAATTCCATGTCATGCACCATCTAAGCACCTTCTTAAAGTGCCTTTTCAGTCTTGCTCTACATAATACACACACAGAAATAATACTAGTCTTGTCCAGACTGTCAGGCCAAGTCCAATTATTGGACATCCAATTGGAATCGTATCATATTAAGCAAGTATTAACAGCAAAAATCACTTTTAGATTTTGCATATGTCCCTTTGTCAAACGTGACACTACATAAAGCAAACACATCATATTTGTAGAAAAAGAATGTTTAATGTCTTTGACACAAGGTTGTTTTGGTGTTGTTTAGTCCCAAGACATATTTGTTTTTGTTTTCGTTCTTTCTCCGCTCTACTCTCAAGTAGGAGATAATGATCGTCACCTGTTGCCAATGATGAACTGCTCACTGATTGGGCGATGAGAAGAGCAGGGGAAATTTAAGCAGCATGTTTCCTCAAGAACAGTGTATTTTGTGTGTGTGGAGGCTTTTCATTTCTGATCTTTTAAAGCATTATCTGTAGTTTAAGAACTTTATTTTGCTTAAGTTCTGTTAATACTATTGTTTATCATATGTATTTTTGCCTCAGAAACCTTTTTGGTTGAGTTTACTTTTGATTATTTGAATAGTACATTCATACTTTCAATACTACTTTAATACTAATATTTTACCTTACTCTCTACTTTTTGTTAACTTGGGATTGGTTTAGTTGAGAGGGGGTGGCATTTTTTTCTCTTTGTAATAGTTTAGCTGGCAGCTAGCTCTCTGCAACTCTCGCATGGCCGCCCACTGAAGCTAAGCTAAGCTAAGCTGGGCTGTGCCTGGTCAGTACCTGAATGGGAGACCACATGGGAAAACAAGGTTGCTGCTGGAAGTGGTGTTAGTGAGGCCAGCAGGGGGCGCTCAATCTGCAGTCTGTGTGTGTTCTAATGCCCCAGTATAGTGAAGGGGACTCTATACTGCTCAGTGAGCACCATCTTTTGTATGAGACATTAAACCGAGGTTCTGACTCTTTGTGGTCATTAAAAATCCCAGGATGTCCATCGAAAAACAGTAGAGGTTTAACCCCGGCATCCTGGCCAAATTAGCCCACTGGGCTCTGTCCATCATGGGCTTCTAACCATCCCCATATTATAATTGGCTTCATCACTCTGTCTTCTCTCCCGCAATCAGCTGGTGTGCGGTCTGGTGCAATATGGCTGCCATCGCGTCATCCAGGTGGATGCTGCACACTGTTGGGGGATGAGAGGATTCCCCCCATTGTGTAAAAGAGTGTCTAGAAAAGCGCTACATAAATGTATAGAATTATTAATTTTTTAATTATTATTATTATTACTTCTCTTTGATAGATTTAGTTCTTTCCCTTCTATTAGTTAGAGAACATTTTGTTTTGGCTTGAACTCTCTCTTGAAGCTTTTCTTGAAACTTTCCCTTAATAATAGAATAAATATTTTGTTACTCTTTATTCAGTTTGCTTTGTGACTTTCCTCTTTGGATATTTTTTCTTTTGTTTAGTTTTTTGAAGGTTGCTGTTTTGTTCACTTTGACCTTTTTAAAAAGGAAGTATATGTACAATATTGGAATAAATCTGACATTGAGATATTAACTTTATGATATTGTAGATAATGTGAAATAAAAACAGTTTAACCAGATGAATGAAATATGCCTATTTGAAAATAATTTAACATTTCAAACAACTCAATGATTGGAATGATTCTGTAAAAGAGTGCACTATATAATAATACATCAATTATAAGCATAGATGAATATAATAGAAGAAAAAATTAAACAGTAATTTATGTTTGTTTTTTGTATTTATGGTTTTAACTGTATTCAGGTGCATAAACTGAATAATCAAAAGCAAAATGACACTCAATTCACTGTATAAAGTGCTGTTACTACAATAAACGTTTGTTAAAGCCACTAATGTTATTGTTTACACAGAAATAGGCCTTAAAAGTAAATGCAAATGATACTTTCACTCTATTATTGTTCAACTTGTTAATGCACAAATCGCATGCTGTAATGCCTGGTCAATGTCAATGATGACCTCTGCTTGACACTGGACATTCTGTAATGTGCTTTTGCAGACTATTGCACACTGCAATGTCAACGTTCAAGTTTTATTTTGTGCAGCCCTTTTAGAAAAGAGATAAACATGCCTGTCCATTTTCATTTGCAGTTTCATTGCATCACTATTCAAATGGACTAAACTTTCAAATGCATGTTCAGCCATGTCTACTCTCTCCTCTCTAGTAAAATACAAGCAATTAATTAGGCAGAAGTTAATGCAGATATCCAAAAGGTATTTTTTGTATGGTTCTTCTTGTAGTATTCATAGCAAAAAAAAAAAAACTGGACATTTTCCCCCTTTTTTTGACCGCCTTTTTTCAGAGGCAATAGCGTTAGTTCAGAGGTTGGTCAAGCAATGGTGTACCATGTCATTTCGACCATTCATTAGCTGAGATGAACAGATCAAAATCAAATTGGGATCTTGTCCAATAGCCAGGCAGAGTATTTATGGTTTTCACAAATTAAATGCAGCGCTGGAGGACATGTGCTTCCTAGAAATCTCTGTCTCCATTAATTCTAATCAGACAATGTGGAGCATGAGGGTTCATCAGTGTGAGTTTTAAAATCAAATTGATCCTTTGTATCTGGGGCATGTCTGCTTGTCATCACTGAGCAGAGGGGACACATCAGTATTAATTATTAAGGATGCATATTTATAAAGCTACTGTAATTAATTCATTAATGCAAATTTTACATTTAATAATTTTATATGTATTATCATATTTAATAAAATCAATACCAAACTATTTGTCATATAAACCAGTAGTCTTAAACGAAGGTTATGCACACTTTTTTTGGTAATTTTGTAATTAAACAACAATATGCAATATATTAGTCAAGGTTTGTTTCATTTGTTCCATAATAAAATGCAGTAAATAAGATAATTAATGCATAATTTTGATGATTAAATATGACCTTAAAACAATGATTAAAATACGTTCTATTATATTTAGTAAGCTTCATAGTATATGAAATATGAAAGTATAGCTTCATATTTACTTTATAAAATATTTTATATAAATTGTAAACTTCATTCTATTACTTTATACTGTATATATGCATTTGCTAGACAGACATTGCTAGTCGTTTATAATAAATCAAGCTATTGACATAAAGCAGTAAAAAGTCAAGGACAATTACAGGGTATATGTATGTGCATGATATGGAAATGGGCGGCATGGTGGCTCAATGGTTAGCGCTGTCGCCACACAGCAAGAAGTAAGCATGTTCTTCCCGTATTCGTGTGGGTTTTCTCCGGGTGCTCTGATTTTGCCCACAATCCAAAGATATGCGGTAAAAGGGAATTAGATTAACTAAATTAACAATAGTGTGTGAAGAGGGTTAGGGTTAGGGTTAGACAGTGTGTATGGGTGTTGTACTGGGTTAAGGCTGAAAGTGCATTCGCTGCATAAAACATAAGCAGGAATAGTTGCTGTTCACTCTATTGTGGCAAACCCTGATAAAGGGACTAAGCTGAAGGTGAATGAATGAATGAATGCATATTAGGGATGTAATGATTTACCGTAATTCAGTTGAAAAGCAATTCAAATATGTGACGATTCAAATTGGTAGAAATGTTGAATTATTTGCGATATATTTTATGAACAGAGGGGGCACTGTGTTTACAGGCAAAAACTCACTTTACCTGCGGTGAGCAAGAGGTGGGACGGCAGAGTAAAAAGACAGCCAGACAACACACAAACTGTGTGCAAATACTGCAAAAAGACGTTTACTTACACTAACAGAACAACAAATATGATGTACATTAACCATCAGCACAGTGAAAACAACCGTCATAGACGTCTATACTCGAAAGTGTGAAGATGTTTTTCAGACTGAAAGAGAAAGTTGTTCTGTTACAGAACCAGATATTATATTATTTTTACCCTCTCCTTTTCAAATTAGTTTATGCATATTTGAATAATTTGCATATTATAGGGCTGGGCAATTAATCGAAAAGTAATCATAATTGACATTCAGAACCTATTATTGATCAAATTTTTCCAGGTCAATTATTTCAATTATTTTTTCTACTGCGTGTAGTCTCGTGGCCTTGCTCTGTTAAGGCTGATTTATACTTCTGCCTCGAATGCACAGGTGTGGTCTGGCACAGCCTTCGCACGGTCGCATACCAGCAAACCTCTTAAAAAAATGTAACTACATGTCACACGTTTGCACTAAACTGACGACTATTGGAAACTGCGATTGGAAAAAATGAAATAAATAAATAAAATAATCGTTCAATAATCGAAATCGAGTTGAAATGTTCATTATTAGTATTGAGTATTATTAAATATTTAAAAATGTCTGTAATACATTTTTGTATTAAAATGTATGTAATATTTGATACACTTATATTTGATACACATCTTAAGTGTGTCGAATAGATACTTATACTAATTAATTATACAAGGAATATTAATTATTCACCTTCATAATCATTTTCAACTCCTGTATCTATCCCAATTATTAATTTTATAATCAGTTTTTTTTATTTGTTTTTTATGCCAGTGACCAGTCCCCTTGATCAAAGGGTCTATTGACCACCTCTGTACACACTGCTCTCTGGTTTAGGAAAGGCTTTACTCTTCATAACAGCCATCTCAGTCCTCAGTGAAAGTGTTTTTAATCTGCAGGGAACATTGTAAATGTTCAAATACCTCAGCTATGCCAGAAAACATAGATATGCTGATATTTCTTTTTTAAAAATGTAAAAATCGCAGCACAGTTTTAGTTTATTTGTATTAATGAGTCTTCTTTAGTTTCTATTATTCTATTTTTGGGGGGAAGGAGGAGGGGGGTTGGGTTGATTTATTTGTTTTTAAAAAAGCAATTTGGTTATGGCAGAAAATATATAGTTTAGCAAAAAAATGTGCAGCATTTAAAAAAAAAATAAAAGAACACACAGTACTCCTAATATCCATTCCAGACAAAAGACCCCCAAAACTGATACCTACAAAATTGTCAAGCCTCAAAGTAAAAATCAATTTCAAGCATAAAATAAAAAGCAAGTATGTGCTGAACACATCTGCTTTCTTCAAAAGACTATGCTCAATTTTATCTGTTTTTTCACCTCTAACATTGTCTGCAGCGCACAACCACAACAGGCATGTGCAAGCTAAGGAATGCTAGATACCATCAGCAGAAGCAACAAAATCCTCCCATCAGACCACCTGCACTACAACCAGGCAAACGTCACGAATACCTCATATCTCATTGAGGCGTCTCTCATCTCTGCCTGCGGGAGTCAGAAAGATACGCCTTGGTTTGTGCAATCCTGAACAGCTGGCAACCTGCTCTTGTGCTGGATATAAAAGCGAATGTGATATTTGCATCGCGCTGAGAACAATTTTCAGGTTAATCTTCAATGAGTAGTTTTAATCACTTCGATATTACATAAAGCACGCTTTAAATTCCTGGAAAAGCTTTGCAGAATCATTCATCCGCAGCCAAACTCAACCACAGAAAACACTGTTAAGATTGATATGTGGGTCAATCCTGACAGAAGTACACATGAGAAGTGTTGATGACGAGGCATTTACTGGAGGATAGGTGATATATCAAGTTTATGCAATATTTCATTATATGTTTTTATAAACAATAAGTAATGGGCAAATACCATTTAGACTGATATTCAAAAGTTTATGTAAAACAGTTCATATGTGAAACAGCAGAATACATGGAGAGAGCAGCTACAGGAAAAAGTGCATAATCCAATTAGTCTTAAACAGGAGTCATGCTGTATATTAAAGATAGAGTTAAAGTGTATAGTTTAAAGTGTCAGATACTCTGACAGATTGGTTACTTGTGCTATATAATTTTGTTTTGAGATGTGCTATTTTACACAGCATACATGGTTACATTTACTATAAGCAATTTGTTTACATCCTCTTTTTTATGTTTATTTATGTGCTTTTTGCATTTTATAAACAAAACTATAACAAAATATAGAAGGAACAATACAATAATAATACATATACAATACATAAAAACAGTAACCTATGACAGAACACAAATGTACATGAAAGCAAAATATAATTTAGCTGGTCAGGTAATGCATAAATAAAAGTAATTATAAAGTAACATTGTTCTTATATTACCAGAAAAATGCCATATCCGGTCTATAGTTTTTTTTTACATCATCTTTAAAGATAAACTATTATGCAAAAATCACTTTTATAAGGGGTTTAAACACAGCTGTGTGGCAACAGTGTGCAAATATAAACAGCTTCTAATTCTGCAGAAACACTTTGATTGACATTCTCCCTTTGTACATGTCATAATACTCTGTAAAAAAAAAAAAAAGTTGACTCATCCAAATATTATAAGGCAACTTGTTGCAGAGCTTTTTTGAGTTGACTCAGTTTCAACCCAAGTACCGCACTTTACTTGATTTAAGTCATCTCAAAAATGTTGGTTGCCTTAAAATTTTAAGTTGAGTCAACTTGACAGTGTATGATGAAAGTCCCACCCATTAGTGATGATCTCCCACTCATTACAATTGGATTTTAGTCTTGTTTTTGAATCTGCCACTATGCTGACACATAGGCATTTGTAGCCCCATTCTCTTTTGAAAAGAAGCCTGGAAGCACAATCTCATTTGAATTTAAAGCAACAGTTGCCAAAACAGCACAATTTGGATCAAAGAAAAAAAGGGGCAGTTTTAAAGAGTTAAACAGTATTTGTGGGGTATTTTAAGCTGAAACTTTACATGCACACACTAGGGACATCAGAGATTTATTTTAGGTCTTATAAAAAGAAGCATACTTGGCCCCCTTTTATATATTTACATTGTTTCATTGGAATACATTGGTAAAGATGTCAAAAAAGTCAAACAAATATTTTAAAAATATTAATTAATAAAATATTTTTATTTAATTCATAATTAATTAAATAAAAAACAAAAGATAACACCCAAATCCATTGTAACAAAAATTAATTTAGCATTGACTGAATCATTTTTGGGACTCTCAAAATGACTTTAAAATGCACAATAACAGCAAAAAAACTTTTTTGAGTGAACCAACTCTTTAAAGGGGACACTTAACTCGACTGTCACGATCACCAGCGATCTAACCCTTATAGATCACTGAAGAACACTCACCTCACTTGGTCTACAATTCTGCCACTATATGAACTACAACTCCCTTCAGGCACCACACACACACACCTGTCCTGGTTCTCCTTTGATTACACAGATGGAAGCTGCTCAAAGACTGATTGCATGGACCATATATACAGCACACACACAGGCATTGCTGAGTCTTGTTGGTTAACACCCTGTAACATTTTAAAGCGATCCCTTGTTTAGTTTCTCTGTGTTTTGACCATTGCTTTGTTTTATCGCTTACCCTGTCTGCATTGACCTTCTGCCTGTTACCTGACGAAGTCTCCAGATTTCCTTGTTTGTACCGTTTCGCCTATTTTTAATCATTACCTGTTTGACTACGATTCTTAATAAAACCTTCATGTGGACCTTGTGGACATTGTCTCCCAGCACCCTTGTGTGACCAAGTGCTAAATTTTGTATCAATGTTGTGGATCTGCCATTTTGAAAATTATTGCACATTTATAAAATGTACACATATTTGCACATAGACATTAAAAGTGTTTAAAATAATAATTTAAGTTTAAGGATCAAAAGGTCTTACACAACAGGAATTGCTGTTTATGTTTGCTTGTTATAAGAGCAGCTCATACAGCATTTTTCAGACACACTTAGAAAAGGCACACAAAACCCCATTAAGTATCTGTGAGACTATAAACCAAGCTTACAGTAAATCTTTACAAAATCACTACAAACTACGTTCAGTCACTACTCTAATGTGATTCTCTGCAGCTCGTCTCCTAACATCGTGTTCATCTCAAATGAGAATACATTACGACCTCACATGCACCCACACAGAGGAAAAAATCACGGGTATTAAGAAAAACACAGGCAGCCAATTTGGTTCCTCAACCCTGCTGGCCCTTTCCAACCTCACTTCATATGACAACACCACACCACTGCAATCAATGTCCCAACATTACTCCAGCTCACATTTCCTGCCTGGATCAATTAGAAGCATATGGCACGTCACATGGTTTCTGTCCATTCTTTCATCTGTTTCTTTTTACAAATGGATTTTTTCTCGCTCTTCTTCTATTGGTAGTAGCAAATCAATGGACTGTTTACATGTCACAAGATACTTAAGCGACCTGTTATCTTACAGAGCAATTTCTACCCAATTTAACCCATTCAGATTTGTTTTGTTGGAATAAAAGCATGTACTTAGTAAAAAAGCTGCCAGTTTTGCTTTTTTTGTGTGTGTGTGAAATGATATGCTTGACTTTTTAAAGAGATAGCATTGGTGTGTATTTTGTGATGGGTCATTGGGTCACATGCCCAGTGGCCGACTTGTCATGTGCATGGCCTGGAGAGAATCAAATTAGTCCTTGTGTGAGGGTCATTTAGTGCCATTTGGGCTTGTTCAAGGGTCATAAATCACCGTTCACTTGGAATCACACTAGGATCACCTCCCTCTGGCCATAGTCTTTTCTCTTTGTCTTGATAGTTCATGTCTGACTATGGGCTTTGCTGGACTGGCTTTTATTGGACGCTACATTAACTCTGCATATTGGCAGGTGATTTTCAGTCTCGCTACCCATTAGATAAGAGTGGTTTGTTATGTTGCCAGACCCCTAATGATAGCCGCAGCTGGTGAGGAAACCAAGAGAACTGAGCGAATAAGTAAATGTTGAGTCACAAGAGCGTGCTCTCATTCTGTCGATTTCTCCTTTTCTCTCGTTCTATGGAATGAACTAGTAGCAAAGCAAGAGAATCTTTTTGTGCTCACCACCTTGTTTAGACTGATGAGCCACTGGTAAGCTATCCGAGAAGCAGGAGGAGAGATAAACAGAGGTCAGACGAATACACTGAGGTCTCTTGAGGAAATATAATCTCGAAGCAGCCAAACAGGAAGCAGTGAGCTGCTAGTTGTTCTGTGTGAGACAGGCTCACTGAGGCTTACAGTGACTTTTTCAAAGGCAAGCATGCTGCAAAAATCTTCTATCACTTTGGTTTGACTGAAATGAGCAAACATTTGTCTTAAACTTGTGGTCGGCTGATCATATGGTTTTTTTAAATTGCAGTATGCATGCTCAAATGGCAACAGTTGTATTTATAGTGCTTTGTGTTCAGAAACATAAAAATGAAGCATGCATGAAATACACTCATTTTCACAAATATTTATTGTGCTACATATCAAGCACTCAGTTTGCCTAACTGATGATCAGTTACAAATAATAATAAAGGATGACCTAAGATGTGAATGCAAATAAGGCTATGCTTAATGTGAGTGGCAGCAGTCAGAGCATGTGTGTGTGCAAGCCAATCTCAATACTCTCTGTTTCACTCAATCATCACAGCATTAGACTTTCAAATCCATTTGAAGAGTTGAACAGAGTTATCCGTTTATCATTATAGCAGGAATAGCAGTTTATGCTGCTGCTATAACAGCACTGAGACATCTCCTCCTGAATGCAGATTGATTTGTGAATCTCTCCACACTGGACAGATAGATGGATGTTAAATTCTGCATGAACTGGGGCTGATTTTTCTGCTCTATTATGATACAGATTTTTGCGAAAAAATGACTATTTAAATAAATAAATAAATATGGGACAAGACAATTGCCTTAAAAAATATGGTCATTTTACAAGCAATTACGTCAAAAATAAATTTATTTATAAATAAATAAATAAATAAAACTGTGCCAATAGTTAGTAATCAGGATCAGTTTAACAGTGCTTTTAACGTGGAAAACAAGACAGGATTTAGACCCATATCTTTATTCCTCTCTCACTTTAAATGCATGCATCTGACAGAACAGCATCCCAAACATTCCTTCCTTTGGGAAAATACTTTTGCTCAGATGAGCAGTTATACTGAACCATTCAGGAATGATTATGCTGTAAAGAAATCACAAATGCAGCCATCCTCAGAAACAGAGAGAAAGCATCCGGACTATAGCGAAACCGAGGAAGTGTGTGGTACTGCTTTATGTCAGTAATATTGTATCTTCCGCTAAGAATAATTACCTTGCCTCAGAACCAATTGAGACTGCAATAAAAGAAGCAGAATAACTTGTGGAAGTTTAGCTTTGGGTTTACTGTGCACACTTACTCTTAAATGATTGAATGTCTCCTTTCACTATTGTCTTTTTAATGGGGGTTGTATCTTTCCTCACTGCAAACTGGGGGAAATGGATGTGCCAATGTCCTTGAGAACATATTTCACATTAAATATAGAGCCTGGTGTCCCTGTTCCAGCTCCAGACTGGACCAGGATTAATAACCTCCACTGGGTTCACTGGCATAATGACCAGTAGGTCAGACAACTGCCTCGGGTCAATTCAACACACTAGGTTAACTAGAACAGTGTGTAAGCTGAAAATTGGTACAATGAAGGATAGACACACAACTTGCCCTGCTGAACTCATCAAAAACAAGGCTTGAAAACAGAACTCAAAATCTATGATCAGCACTATAGTTCCCTTTATGCAATGATTGACACAGACATACATATCTCTGTTAGTCTTACCACAGTGGAACCAAACCAAGTCAAAGTGCCCTGCACCTTAATATGCATTCTAATGGTGCTATAAATATCGATTAATAATTGATTTACAAAGAATCTCAGTCTCAAGGATTTCTGGGCATTTCTGAGCATCCTGTAACCTGAACAAGCAGATTATAAGAGAGCAACTGGGACAGAAAGAGAGAGTGCAAGAGAGAGAGAGAGAGACACTGTACATCCGAATACTGGAAGACGACACCAGCCAGCCTAAGAATGATTATGGTATACTGCACTTCCCTCAAGCCATTCAATACATACAGGAGGATCTTGCAAAAACCAAATGATTCAGCAAATTTTTGAATAACAAGTGTTGCAGGCTATTAATGTGTCAGCTGAAAAATAAATGGAAGATTGACAAAGACAGCAGCAGCCAACCATTCATAGCAATGCAATAAGCTGCTATGGTGCTTCAAGCACACAGGGAGCAACACTAGCTGGCGTCAAGCAGACCACCTTAAATATGCTGTGCAATACAAGATATGCTAATTTAGCGTAGAGAAGGGCAAGGGATGGCATTACTGTTATTGCAAACAAAGCAAGCCACACTTTTGTCCCTTAAACCCTACGTCACACAGCATAGCAGGGCCTCTTCAGGGGAGGTTATGTAAGAATAGTACACAGTTGCACAGTTGTGTTTACAGTGTCATTACAAGAGAATTTACCAGAATAGAGTACCTGGCTATGAGGAAAAAACACATATATATAAAACACATTATAATATAGGTAATAACACGAGCACTACTATAATAAGTAGATTTTGTTTAATAGTTTAGTTCACCCCAAAATTAAAAATCGTTTCTTAATTTACTTACCCTCAGGCCATCCAAGATGTACAGTAGGTGACTTTTTTTCTTCAGGAGAACAATATTAAAAAAGATTTTTAGGTGAAGAAGTGGTGCTTGATTTATATGCAATTTGACTTTGAGTCAAAATAACATGCTGTATGCAAGCAAATCAAAATTGTACAAAGAGAAGCTACACTGCATACTGTTGTGTATGCCTGCTGAGGCTGTGAATTAAAGGTAATAATGCAATAATTATTGTTTTGTTTTTTCCAGAAACCTAATTTATTGCTCAATAAGACCTCATTGTATCGCCAGAACCCAAAGGTATTAATTTGGTTTTGTTAATATATTTTTTCATGTGTGTTTTATTATTATTGTTGTTGTTGTTTTTATTGTTATTATTATTATTATTAAAGTATCAGTAGAAAATAGGGTTGCACTGTTTACCGGTACTATGGTAGTATCGTGATACTATGGCTACAAAATACTGGCAGGGCCACTGTAGTTTGTAAACGGTAGTATCGCCATTAATGGTTTATCTACAATAGATAATGTCTATGTAGAAAAATCCCTAAAATGTTCACATGTTTGTGCAACAAAAGACCATTTTATTTTATTAGTCTGTGGAGCCCTTTACGGTTGCAAAGCTGTGTAGAATTTGAACCTTTTAGGGTAGCCTATTGCACATTTTCTGATGCTCCAAATCTGAATTGGTTCATTTCTGTTCCTGTCAATATGATTTAGTAGCTACAACAACCGTGATAATCTCTTAAAAAGAACAACTCACAAAGTGAACTTTTGAAGTACTTTGGATTGTTACCTTATAAGACTGAAAAAAAAAAAAAAAAACACTAGATGAAAAACCCAAAATAGCAAAAGGAAACATTTAAACAATTTTGACCACTTTATATAGCCTAATTTTCATTTGGTATAATTTGTATATTTATTTTAATGTTTTTTTTTTTTTTTTTTTTTGGTCAGTTATCTACAATATAAACAAAAAGAATGAATACATTTTAGGTGAAGTGACATGCAAATAATACTTTTTTTTGATAATAAGGGAATTATGAATTAAATTCAAGTAGGCCTATTATAACATAAAATATAGCATTTCTGACAGTTTTCTTTATAATTTGATTTATGAATTACAATATCACAGTACTACTTGGTATCGTGATACCTTAGCTGGTATAGTATTGTAAGATGGTTAATGATATCACGACAACCCTAGTAGAAAATGAATTGTATTTAATAAATTACCTACAAATTTTGCTAAAAATCTTTTTTTTATGTTCTACTGAACAAAAAGTCACCTACATATTGGATCTTGGCCAAGGGGTGAGTAGATAAACAGTTAATTTTATTTTTTTAAGTGGCTATCCCTTTAAGATTAGCAAAATAGGAACTAATCTACATCTGCTTTCTCTGCTTCTATGCTAAGACAAGTCAAAGATGTCAGATACCACAGGAAGTTCATGATCTTTGCACCCACAAACTAAAATAACTAAGAAAAATGCTTTAAATCAACAGTGCAAAGTAAAACATCCAACTTTTTATGTTTATTATAACGTAGATCTGCATATGTTGCTTAATAAGCATACATGCAAATTGTGTCCTTTATAAAGTGCAAAATTTCTAGCTGTGACATTTCTTCTTAGCATTTTTCTGGTCCAAGAACATATTCCAGATAAATAAATAAAAATCTGTTAATCTGGGATTTCATTCAGGATTCACAATGCTTTTTGACATTTTCAGCTTCTCAGATCATGTCTAACTGACCCCTCAGCTAATCCAGCTGAAAGCTAATTTAAAGTACAACCAAAACCAGCTTTGGCCAAAAGGTTTTATACTGTCTCTCACATCCAACAAATAGGGTGAGCCAGTTAATAATAATCTTACACCAGGCAGAAACCTTGCACTTTATGCAGTACATAAATTGGATGTTCATTTTGTCATCGGTAATACATTAAAGGGGTAATGAAGACAAGCAAAGGCATGCAAACCACCTTAGACTATTTACGACAGCTTCATCCCCCTAAAGGGTTATTAGGAGATATTTATTGACGACCCTGGTAAGTGCAGAGATGTAAAGCATCTGTTCTGCTGAAATATTTTTGGACAGTTGTTTATATTTGTATATATATGTATATATTTCAATGCACATTCACACACTTACCCCCGTTAACAGCAGCAGGTGCGACCACGATCCCCTTCGCCTCTGTTTTGGGGGAATTCTGCCCGTAGCGCCCGTCATTCTTCGTCACCATCTGTTGAGGGTTGCCTTTATGGTCCAGAACGGTGGCGTTGACTATGGCGCTATAATAATCCTCCTTGTTCACCATGGTTTTGTCGGCACCGATAGACAGCGAACACCTGGGCGAGACGAAGGTGAGGATGAGTGCGAGAAGGCAGCTGCTGCATGACGCCGGCGCGGCCAATCTCTTCAGCATCTTCGGCAATGTCTTCACCGATCAACGCGACCCGACTCTGCGATTCTTTCAACGGTCAGCTCTGTCTCAAGAGCCCTCATGTAAACATGCTGTCCTCCTCTCAAGCCACGACGTCCGTTTCGAGAGCCATGCGTCGCTTCCTCTGACAGAAAGAAAGAAAGGGTTGAGAGATTTGTCGACGCTAACTACGGACTTTGCAATGACAACAATTTCATTAGAGAGGCTTGAGTCCGTATAATTGACCCGTTAGCTTTTATTAAAAGCGGTTTAGCTGGTCATTTAATCAGTAGGCTGGCTTTTTACGACTATTAAAAGGCAACAAATGTGTCTCTTCTGCTGTCAGGACCGCTTTGTTCGCGCAGCCAGCCCTGACAACCAGCTGCTATGCAACAAAAAACCCAATTATTTGCACGCTGTGATTCGGGATTATTAAACATTGTTATGATGAGACATCTTACCTGCTCTTTCGCTTTATTGTTTACAGCCAAACTCTCTATTTGTCGCGATATTTTACAGCGCTGTGGTTCGCTCGGCCATAGGCAGACCGATGTGTTGCTGTTCTGCTCGTTTTTTCCCTTCTCGCCAACACTCAGACGTCCGCGTGTGCGCATGCGTGGAACAGCTCGTCTCTCGCACGGTGAGATCAGATCAGTGGGAGGGAAAAGACGGGGCCACATCACCATCATCTCAAAATGCGTAATGCTGCTGCTGCTGCTGGGCCTTATAGGTTATTAATCACTCTTTTAATACCGTATTGATAATAACATTTGTGATGGTTTATTTTTTTTAGTATAAAGAGTTTATAAATAGCTGTTGATATATTTTATGCATTTTGTAAATCATATTGCACAGCTCATATAGTAGCCTACCAGAGCTGCTAAATGAAATATGATGTTTATGAAAAGGGAGCATGTAAAGCACAATATATTTCTGACGATGTCATGTCACGAATACAACTTCCAAATTTGGTAGTCTGGCTGCTACTAATGTAAAATAAAACCCATGTAAACCTCTTTAATTTTAGCATTAATTTTTAATTTTAGCATACTGCTTAATGAAACAGCCTTTAGTTTATGTGAAAAAGCAATATAGGCATAGTATTATTTATATAAAATATGAAAATAACCGAATCTTACACAACAATATAACTAAACTATCAGTTACAGTTAAAAACGACACCAAAAGAACTCTGATTTTGTCAACATAAGCTAATGCATTATTATACTGTAGCTAACATAAACAAACAACAAGCATGTTCCAGCGTTTTCAGAATTAGGTAATAAAAATCAAATCCATTCGTATTATTTTTTATTTATGTGCATTAACCAATGTTATAACTATGGTTTAAAACTGTATTAGTACCTTTTACTGAATCTGTCTTGTTTAAAAAGATTGATAAGAAGGATATATGACATTGTGTCTAACAACTGCACTTCTGCCTGGCTAGGACTTTAGGATGTTTGGTAGAAAGATATTGGTCAAACTATTGAAGAGAATGACTGGGCCATTGTGTGTGATAATATATACCCAAAATGTGCTTCTCTTGGGATCTATGAACTCAATTTAATTTTTTAAAATAGGATATATCTTACACCAATATGTGTTAAGAAAATGTTTGCCAATGTCACAGACTTGTTTCAAATGTAAGAAAAGATAAAGGTACATTCATTCATTGTTTTTGGGACAAAACTTTGCCATTTTGGACGAATATACATAAGGTACTGGAAAATATTCTCAAGCTATATTTTAATATGGCCCCCAGCTTTGTATTTATTGAATCTTAATGTGACCAATCTGTTTGAAAAATATGCAATACAGTTATTTATTGTCCTGGTATATTTAGCTAAAAAAATGTATTTTGCTACTTTGGTCAGCATCAAAGGCTCCATCTTTCAAAATGTGGATATCACAAATTTCTACATGGCTACCATTAGAAAAACTTACCTGTGAATAGGGCCAGACGGAATCTGCGGACATCTTTTGATATTTCTGCGCAGAATTTTGTTATAATCTGCGGATTTATGCGGAAAACCTTAATATATGAAATAAAGTAATACCTTTTAAACTTTTATTCAATGTTTATAATGCAAATCCAATTAGATCCACTTTATTTGGTAAACAAAGCAAGTCTCTCATATAATATATCTACTAATTTTTTTATACTTTTATATCTACCTAAATATCTATACTTAAATGTTATATCTACTCAATTTTATACACTCGTCTATTTGTATATTTGCATTCACTACTTACTGCTTTTTAATATATTTATTATCTGTTTATTGTCCTGTAACATACCTGGCAATAAAGCTCTTTCTGATTCTGATTCTAAAAGACAGAAAAAATTACTTTACAAACTTTACTGTAAATAAGTCATATGAAAATGTTCATACTAATCAATAATATCACTGAAATTAATTAAAAAGCGGAATAAATCTAAATTTACACACAGAATCAATGATGGCCTAAAAATCTGCAGAATTCTATGCGCGCAGATTCCGTGTGGGCCTACCTATGACAAACATAAAAAAAACCTGACACATTCTGCTCAATTTGGTGTCCCCTTTGGGGATACATAAAAGAGCTCTCTTAAATTACACACAGGATCCTTGTTATTTATTTACAAATTTTGTTTAATTCCCACTTAAACACTGCTCTAAAATGGTGTGATTGTTCATTCATTTTCTTTTCGGCCCATTATTAATTCGGGGTCGACACAGCAGAATGAACCGCCAACTTTTCCAGCACATGTTTTATGCAGCAGATGCCCTTCCAACTGCAACTCATCTCAGGGAAACATCCAGACACCCTCATTCACACGGACAATTTAGCCTACCCAATTCACCTGTACTGCATGTCTTTGGACTGTGGGGGAAACCGGAGCACCTGGAGGAAACCTATATGCGAACACAGCGAGAACATGCAAACTCCACACAGAAACGGCAACTGACCCAGCCGAGGCTCGAACCAGCAACCTTTTTGCTGTGAGGCAACAGCACTACCTACTGCGCCACTGCACATTTTTATCTATTTATTTATGTTTTTTAATATTACTTTCTTTGTTATTTTCCATATTTAAGACTGATTAATGTTAAATAATGTAGTTCCCCAATATTAGTATAATACATCTAATTGGTTCATATTTTATATTGTATTGCTTTTTTGCTTGTAGGCATGAATTCATTGTTCTATTAAGTAAACTATAGTGCTGACACTTCTACGTCAGATAGGTTTAGTCTTATTTCTGGTGTTCATGCACAACATTTGGCACACCTGGCTGCATCTGTATAGCCAGATGGTAAAAGAAAGTGCAGTGGAATTGTCTTTTCTTTTTTATTTAATGCATAATATATCAAAAGAAATCTATATTTAATCTTAACAAACATCAGCTGAAGACAAAATATTATTTTACTCTATATTGACCTATTTTACTTTTAAATAATTCACTTAAAAAAAAGCAATTAAACTTGATCTTTGGCACTCTCTAGTGGAGGCCGTATAATTCTACATTTCAATAAATTATAAAACCAAACTATTATTCAGTGTAATTTCATCACATATTGTTGGTCTATACTGCAGCTATTAGCCAGCCCACTCATAAATCAAACAGCATATTTCCCTCAGGTTTTCTCTCAAATCCCCATTAATTATAATAGACCTGAAAGTGAAATGTAGCGTACATTTTGATTAGTAGCTGAAAAAAGTAAACTATTCTAAGGGATCATTTGTGTTTGCTTGCTGTTGACTGGCACTATAGAACAAATGAAAATAATAATCAAAATTGAAATATTTTAGATGTTGAAATAAATATTATTTACATCATTTATTTTATGTTGGTCATTAAATAACTCAAAATGTTACTGTTTAACAAGGTTAAAGAAAGATACTGAAGATCAGAGGGCCTTTGGAGCAAACCTATAAGTGGAGAGAACACCAACAACAGTTCTGATGACAGTTTTTTTCATGGGTTTTTTCCCAATTTATCGTCCTTAATTTCCTAAACATCATTAGGCACATGGTCACAATGTAAGGCGAGTATTACAGCATGCATATTATGTCTATTTTTTTTAAGATTTAAACATTAATCCCTTTGTTAATTACACAATATTGTTCATGATTTGTCTTTAGAGGATGGTTCAACATTTTCTTTTATTATTCCAGTAAATTTCTGTAGATAAAAGTAAAATAAATTGTTGGTTTATTTATTTATAATTTAATTGTTTGTTTGTTTCATCCCATAATTTTGCATACATTCTAAGCCAGGCCCATAGCCAGGGTTGGGTTCAGGTGGTTCGAAAGACCCCCCTAGCAAAGGTCCAGAATTTGCCTCAAACATGAGCTCATTTGGCCTATTTTGACTGCTAAGACATCATAAATTGTAAAAAATAATGGAATCTGAAGTAAGTGAAGTCATCTTTCTCTACTGTATTGTTGTTAAATAGAGAAAACATTTTTACAAGGAACTTTCATTCTAAATTTTGAACCTTATTCTTGAAAGATAAAAAAAAATGACAAAATTTAATACTAATTAAGCTGTTGTTGTTATCTGTGAATTTGGTAAATTGTAAATGGTTACAGTTTTTAATTTAACACTTTATTTCATAAAGTTAATATTATAACTTTACATAAAGTAATGTCCTTAAAATAAACATAACATGATGTACATAACAAAGTTATAAATGATAAAATAAAAAAATGTTTCACCCCCCCCCCCCCCACCCCCAATGATATATGAGGTAAAAAACTATTGTTTTCTTAATATTACTTTATTCTTAATCTTTAGGAAACATCTTTAGTACATCACAAACTGTGGTTACGATGACCATCCGACAAGCTAATGCAGCTAAAAACAGTGCTTAAAATGTCACTAAATGCAGTATTTAAATCTCATAATTAAATAGAAAATGAAGTGAATGACTGCATAAAGGTCCAGTTGTTGAGGAAAAAAACCCCACCCCTTTTACCAGGCTAGCTACGGGCCTGCAACCTGTGAAAGAATGCAGGTCTGCTGTGACATGCAGTCACAAGTACAGATGTGATAAACACGACATGCTCACACACGACACAAAAGAAAACTGTGTAACAAAGACTGTGAAACAAGGCTACAATTGTTTCCAAAAAAATTAATAAATAAATGGAATAACTCCAAGATCTCTACGGAGCACAATTGAACTATATTAAAGTACAATAAAATATGGTGTGCTTTGTATTTAAATATATTTTATTTTTATTTTAATTTTTATTGTTTTTTTTTATACAGAATAATTTATCAACAATAAAGACGTTCATTTTGCAGGTCAAGAGTGCAACAATGTCACCATCTAGTGCTCATCATCTACAGCTACACTTTTTTGTCACGAATGGCATCAAAGTATAACATCATTGGAAACTTTCCGTTGTACAAAAAGCCACTTTTCAATAAAATCACGCCGACAATCACATAGAAATACAGCATTTAGAGAATATGCAACCTACAAATTTCCTCTTTTTGAAATGGAAGCCTTCATTTAAAAACAAAAATTGTCGTTTAATTGAGAAAATGTAGCGGAAGGCTAGTCCACAAATCTTTCAAATAATTTATAGGCTAGCATATTAGTTGAATAGTACGCGAAATACACGTTTTGACTATTATGTAACGTATTAAGTAACGGTATGAATACATTTAATAAGTATTGTAGTTGTTGCAATCATAAAGTGGGAAAAAAACATGTGAATTAATATTTCGATAGAACAAAGTGTCATTATTTTTCCCTTCTCTTTTTTAAAGGGAACTACTAAAATTTGCTTGTGGAAAAGACGCCTCTTTTGACAAGCATCCCCATTTTTTCCATAGATCTTTCGTTTCCTCCCTGATCCTATCTCTTCCTGTTTGCTAGAGGTGCGGTTTTTTGTTGGACATTTTAGATTTTTTCTTCTGAGTTTCATACGTAATAAATTCCTTATATTGCTAAATGATTTTTTATAGAGAGCCACGTTTAACTCTAACTTAGAAATACAGACTAAGATCTAAAACTCTTTAAAACATTTGGCCTCAGGTTTCCAACAGAGCACATATCAATTATTCACCTCTAGTCCAAACGCTATTAATAATATTGCCAGTCGATTGTATCATTGAACAGCCTAAACTGTCTCCATATGAATGAGAGGAGAAGGAAAAATGCAAACATTGTAGCAGATGCTCACATCTGTTTAATGTCCTCGTACTGACACACTGAGAGGAAAGGCCAAAAGACAACTTGTTGATTGGTCTAAACTCAGGAGGAGGCGTGGCTACAACGCACACCCGACAGAAAAAGTATTAGCGGTAAATGGAGTGGGGTGAACAGCTACTTTTACACTCAGAAAATCTTTTTATTTCACTTCGCTAGGAAATAAACTACAAACAAGAGAAGACATTTCAGCTTTAAATCATTTAAACAATACTTAATTAACCAGTATGGAATTTGTTGTCAGTTCCCGGGTGCCTTTTCCCTGTCTCCTCTTCATCTTTCTTCACGTCTCATCAGCTACAGATGCAAACAGCTCGATCAAAGGTCCAAGTAAGTCTTATCTTAAATTTGTGGTACACACTAAGAACGTTTAAATTCATATGACTGTAGTTTTATTTAATAATTTTGTTAAATAAGATGAAGAAAGAAAGATGAAGCACTTTCTAAACTTAGAGGTTAAAATAGCTTTTATAGGCTACTTGTCACGATAACGTTGTAAAACAAAAGTTATAGTAAGTATAGCACATTTGGAGCGAAAGGTGGGGGTGGCAGAGTTGTAACATGCACAGACAGGACATGACATTCATTGTAACACATATTGATTCTATCTTACCACTGCAAAGCAAAGCACTGAAGTGAAAAACAGTGACAAAAAGTGACATCATTTAGTCACCCAAATGTTTTTTCGAATTTGACTTTACTTCTCCAGAATAATTGCTTTAAATGCCTGTTTTATTTGGGTGATCCTGCATTGTGGTTGAATAAAAATATAAAAATAATCATAGATCTCTCATTTCCTCACTGATCCTATCTCTTCCTGTTTGCTACAGTGGTGAGGTTTAGAGTTTAAGAGACATTTGAGAAAAAATAAAAAATAAATAAAATTATGTTTGTGTGTGTGTGTGTGTGTGTGTGTGTGTGTGTGTGTGTGTGTGTGTGTGTGTGTGTGTGTGTGTGTTGTTGAAGTAAAAATTCTTAGCCCTCCTGTGATTTTTTTTTTCTTCTTTATCTCAAATTATTTTTAACAGAGCAAGGAAATTTCACAGTATTTCTTATAATAATTTTTCTTCTGGAGAAAGTCTTATTTCGACTAGAATTTTATTTTAAAACTATTTTTAGGTCAGTATTATAAGCCCCCTTAAGCAAAATTTTTTCATCTGATTATCTACAGAACAAACTATTGTTATTCAATGACTTGCCTAAGTATCCTAACTTTCCTAATTAACCTATTTAAGCCCTTAAATAGCACTTGAGGCTGAATACTAGTGTCTTAAAAAATCTAGTAAACACTGTCATCACGATAAAGATAAAACAAATTTGTTATTAGAAACTGATAGTTGAGTTATTAAAACTATTATGTTTAGAAATTGGTCAAAAATCTTCAGAATATGGGGAAAAATATACAGGGGGCTAATAATTCAGGAGGGCTAATAATTCTGATTTCAACTCTATGTATATACACAGCAGTCAACATATGAAGTGAATCAAAAAGGATAATCAAAGTTGTCCTAAGATGATATAGAGTATTGTTCAAAATTTATGTCTAACATGTAGTTCTGCCATTAATCAACATTGTTATCTATTGAATTTCATGCCTCATCATATTTGATCGCACACAGTCAAGATTGTTTGTCAGTTGTGAAATTGCTTGTGACACATTCATGAAGACAATAGTTTACAGCTCCCAATGGTCATGTTAAGGTCAGAATCCTGCAGTCTAACTAAATTTGGCATTGTATACGCTTTTTGACCTTAAGCAAAGCTTTCAGAACCTTAAATGATGATCTTTTCCCTATACGGACACATATGACAGGTCAATTGCTACCTAATGACAAGTAATCATGTCTGATGATCAAAAAAAGCCATTAACAATGACATTTCTTATTATCATGTAGATATAATGAATTAGTTTTAAATTTGATATTGTCTAACTGCAAATCTATACGATACTGTACAGGTTTTTTTCTCTCTGTTGTAATTTTATTTTAATTTAATTGTTTGTTCATTTATTTTGGCAGTAAGGGTTATTATGGAAGAAAAAAAATAGAACCTTGATTGTACAAAATGTTTTGTTAAAACACAAATAAAATATAAAGAAAAAGAAAACAATGACATTTCATTAACAGTAACATTGACTAACAACAGAAATGTTTTGCTTGTATTTTGAAAGAAGCACATTTTTGGTTTTAGGAAAGCTTTGATTTTATTTTAATTCACGTCAAATATTGACTATGCGAAATTGTTCTTTTAATACTCGTACAGCTTATTATTGGTTGTGGTTTCTTTAAATGAACATATTTGCAGCTTATTTTACTAATAAAAGTAAAAGTTCAGTACAGTGTTTTATGGTGTTGATAAGGTAGAAAGTTATTTTATAAGAGTCACTTTTATAGTACTGTATTGTCCAACATCAGCTTATACTGTCATTAAGATTTTAACATCATTATTTTGGAATTTCTGTCCTGTTATTGATCCTTTTTGAAAAGTTTTAAATATTCAAAGAAATATCAAACAATATGTAACAGACAAATCAATAGTGACACATACTAAAAGTGTTATGTGATGATAAGTGATCAGTGTTGGGTAAGTTACTTTTAAAAAGTAATCAATTACAAATTACTGTTTACTACTCGAAAAATGTAATCTGTTGGTTACATTACTAATTACTTCATGTAAAAAGTAATCAGATTACTAATTACGTTACTTTGAAGGTACTTTTAAAACATATAAAGTATAAAATTACTAAATATAGAGCAGCTCTTCCAGTAATTAAGAAGAGATACATGCTTATTTTCTACATTTAATATGAAAAACATTAAAGATAATTTAATTTGTTTCCAAAAAAGTGCAAGTTAATTGTTTTCACTTTTTTTTTAAGAAAAAAAGTGACTGTTTTAGGCAAAGTGTGTTTTAATTTCAGTTGTTCGGTGTTAATGTTCAGTAAATAGTCATAGATTGTAGATAGTGTGTGTTTCCTTCAATTATTTTAAAATCAAGTAATGCACCCTTCATTAAAAAATCTCTCACTTGCAATATATGAGCATATTTACTGTACAAAAGTGAACTATGAGGGCAAATAAAATGACAAATAACAATCTATTTATAAAATAAACAAATAAATAAATAGTTCATTAATCATAAACGAGTTAAAATATTCAATTAATCAAGATTTTGATTTAAGGCTGTATATATATATATATATATATATATATATATATATATATATATATATATATATATATATATATATATATATATATATATATATATATATATATATATATATACTGTATATATATATATATATATATATATATATATATATATATATATATATATATATATATATATATATATATATATATATATATATATACATATACAGTTGAGGTCAAACTTATTAGCCCCCCCTTTGAATTTTTAACAGAGCAAGAACATTTTCACAGATAATAATTTTGTCTGATAATATTTTTTCTTCTGGAGAAAGTCTTATTTGTTTTATTTTGGCTAGAATAAAAGTTTTAAATTGTTTAAAAAACATTTTTAAGGTCAAAATGATTAGCTTTTTTAAGCTATATATTTTTGATAGTCTACAGAACAAACCATCGTTATACAATAACTTGCCTAGTTACTCCAACCTGCCTAGTTAACCTAATTAACCTAGTTAAGCCTTTAAATGTCACTTTAAGCTGTATAGAAGTGTCTTGAAAAATATCTAGTAAAATATTATTTACTGTCATCATGACAAAGATAAAATAATTCAGTTATTAGAAATGAGTTATTCAAACTATTATGTTAAGAAATGTGATGAAAAAATCTTCTTTCCGTTAAACAGAAAAAAAACAGACTTCAACTGTATATATCAGATGGCCAGAAAGTGTTTAATTGTTTTTAAATTGTTAATATATTGGTGTCTGTGATCCAGCAAGCCTAAAGACTTTTGTTTGCACTCTGATTTTATATAATATTCACTTTAATGTGTGATAGGACTTAAAAGTAGTCATAAATGAATATTTTCTCAATTCAAATTAGTGGCTTGGACCCGGAAACAGTATTTCATATGTCTTAACAAGCAGATACATGTAAAGAAAGATGATGGAAATGTATAATTCGTTAGCTGTTACACTGTTAAACACTGAATGATTATGACTGAATGGTGTTTTTATTTTTAGAACCTGAATATTGCATTAAATTTTGCATGCTTAGTATTTATCATGGATTTACTCCATTTATGGCAGCAAAGCAACATTTAGCTAAGTTTTAAGTGTGCGATCATCAAATCAGATATTACATTATTCAACTGCTCGCGCATATACAGTAGCCATAACTGTCCTTAAAAAGTACTGAGCCAGTGACAAACTGTTTTATCACTATTGGTACATATTTTTTATTCTTTTTATTAAATTTACAAAAATCTATTAAGATGAATATAAATAAAACTGACACATCTGTCTTTCTTTCTCTAAGGTGGTCGGAGCATGCCACTGTTTAATGGTTCATTATTAGAAGAACACAAGGAGCAGATTCAGAGCAGCAGTGTTGAATTAGTGGTTCCTCTACTCTGCCTCTTCTCCTTTTCTGTCGGGCTTCCCACCAACTCATTTGCCCTCTGGGTGTTGCTCTTTCGCACCAAGAAGCTGCCGTCCACCATTCTGCTGATCAACCTCACCATCTGCGATATAATGCTTCTGCTGGTGCTCCCCTTCCGGATCGTCTACCATTTTTTGGGCAATAATTGGACATTCGGAGAGCCATTTTGCCGTGTTGTTGTTGGACTTTTCTATGGAAACATGTACGGCTCAGTGGTTTGTCTGGCACTGATTGCCCTAGATCGCTATATAGCTCTGGTTCACCCTTTTGGTGCCAAAGTGCTCCGAAGTAAAAAGAACTCTGTCTATATAAGTGTGTTGGTTTGGATAGTAGTTTTAGCAGCTGCTGTGCCCTTATTAGCCTCAAAACAGTCTCATGAGATAAATAACCTATCAATAACAACCTGTCATGATGCACTGCCTGTTGAAGAGCAGGAAAATTACTTTCTGCCATATTTTACCACTCTTTTCTCCCTTTGTTTTTTGCTTCCACTATTGGTGGTGCTGTTCTGCTATTCTGCAGTGTTACGGACACTTATGGCTGAAGGGCAGCGTTTTGCCCATGCGGTCAGAGTCACTGTGCTGATGTTGATTGTTTTTGTGGTTTTCTTGTTGCCTAGCAATATTCTCATGTTGTGGCATTATTCTAAATCAAGTTCAGTCAACAATCTTTATATGCCGTACCTGATCGCTTTGTCTCTCAGCACATTCAACAGCTGCATCGATCCTTTTATTTTTTATTACGTGTCCAAGGATTTCCGAAAGAGGTCATGGGAGGCTCTCAGGTGTTTGAAGTCTGATTCAGAGACCTCTTCAGATTCTAGGACAAAGGTCACCTTACTTTCAAAGATAAGCAAGACCGAAGGACCTTTAAATGGGGAAACAACTAAGTTGTGATGCTAGGATGACCATTTTGAAAGTCAGAAGTTATCAAGTTAATTTTTGAATTTTAGGGTTATTGAAGGACTGAAGGCCCACTCATACCAAAGATGATAATTGAAAAGGATACACCACAAGTACAGTGCTCAGCATAATTGAGTAAACCCCATTTTGAAAATGTATATTTTTATCCATTTCTCAGTGAAAATAGGCAATGTATTTTGGTGCATTTAAATAAAACAGATTTATTTATCAAAACAATATTTAGTCACCAAACTTATTTAGAATTTGAAAGATAATACAATTAAATTCAAGCAAAATATATAAATAAAATTACAACCTACAAAATTGCAACTAAATGTAATTTTTTTTTTGTTTCTCTAGATTTTCCTCTTTTTTTTTTCAATTTGTGTTTAATATTTTTCTATGGGGCAGCACGGTGGCGCAGAGGGTAGCACATTCGCCTCACAGCAAGGAGGTGGTATAGGTGAACTAGGCTAAATTGTCCGTAGTGTATGTGTGTGAATGAGTGTGTATGGATGTTTTCCAGTAATGGGTTGCAGCCGGAAGGGCATCCACTGCATAAAAGTTGGCGTTCATTTTGTTCTGGTGACCCCTGAATAATAAAAGGAATAAGCTGAAAAGAAAATGAATTAATGAATGAATATTTTTCTATAACATAAATTTGGGTGTGCTAGTTTTTGGACCATTATCGTAAGTTATTTTGGTAGATAAGCTCCAGATTTGGCTTCAGTACTGACTAATCTAATGTATATGCACAAATATAATATTGTATAGCTTCCTATTAAAAATTAGAATTTAAAAGAGAGATTTGTGAGGAGTGTACTTATGTATGCTGAGCACTGTATTATAAGACGTATGAATTCATAGGAATTAGCCACTAAGTCAAAAAGTTATGAATTGTCGTGAGATTGTGTTGGTACTTACACAGTGGAAAATGTTTGCTGGAATCACAGTTTTTTCAGCTGATGAATACTAAAACATTGTCAATCATTGACTACATTTACTTGGACATCAGTAATCAAATTAGTTGCCTTAATCTGAATAAGACAATAATACGATTAAGGTGTTTACATGAGTTGTTTTTTTTAATGTTCCTTTCATGATCCTGTTTTACATGTTATAGTGCGGAGACGCAATGGAGTTAATCGAATTATCTACATTTCCTCTGGAGTTTCATGTAATTTTGGGTGCTTCATTTTTAATTTCATTTTCATTAATGTAATTTGCCTTTTTTGGCACTTTCACATTAATTTAGGAACTTTTAATGCATGCCCCCCGTGACAAAAAGATTGGATGAGAGTGTGAACTGCTGGAAGAGTGTTGTTTTAATGAAATTTGATACTGCACACTGAATGGGAAAAACAAAAACTCTGCATTTCACGATGCAGGTGTCTGTGGTCCTTCACTGACTTGGTTGGTGCAGAGAATAGTGTCAAACAACGTGTTTACATGTCTGTACTGCACTTCAAGAATGTGGCTAAAATCGACATACTCCACATGTCTTAATTCGATTTCTGTTTAGTTCGATTATGACCTTAATCTGATTAAATTAATCAAAAAAATCCCTGTTTACATGGTAGACTCTTAATCAGAGTATTGTCTTATTCATATTAAAATTGGAATATTGGTGTCCATGTAAACGTACTCACTGTTTAATGTAATCTTGCATAAAAAGCTCCAGGATTGAAAGTGGCAGACTCCAATTCATTTATATAATATACAATATTGTGCAAAGGTGTGGATACTATATTGTAATTCTTACAGATCTAAAATACTAGGTTGTATATAGGCAAACCCAATCCTTGGGTTAAATATTTAATAAAAAATACTAATAAAATGTTAGATTTTTCAATATTTCACCCAACAATGTCTTAATACATCCCAGCATTTTTTAAGTGTAGTCTTTATAGTTATCTGTATTGTGTGAATGGGCCTTAAATAGAGCGTATCCATGCACAGTATATAACTTTAGTTTCATTTGCACAGGAAAATCTGGCTAGGGGGAGATTATAATTCTATTTCCTCCTCCTTTCCTTTAGTCATTAGCTATAGGAGACAATAGATCCATTTTAAAAGAAGGGCATTCAACAGCCATGCTTTCATTTCACTTCTCTTATTATTAGCATTAGTTCCCCAAGACTCAGCCACCTCTATGGCCTATATTGACTGCTGGATAAAGTATGTTGGAAAGCTCTAATACAAACACAGTTTTAATAGAGTTATTCAATGAAACTCAAACAAACTGCGGCCAGATTTACTAAACAGATTAAATTAGCTTCAGACTACAAACAAAATTAAAGGGCAGGAAAGTTATACCGCTAATACAGAAATGAAAGAGCACAGACTTTCTACCCTAATGACCAATGGAATTTAGCAAGAGCAGCAAAAATGTTAAATAACACTGCTTGGTTAGCGAATTGTTTGTATAATGTTTTCTTCTGGCTTTCCAATATACTGTAAATGAACAAGAGTGGAAAAAATTTGCTCACTTTAACTATTTGTTGCTGCACGTCCAGCTCAAGATATGTTAAAACATGCTTATTTGTGGGCGTAAATACCAGATTACCAAAAACATTTGTAGATCATGATCTGTGGTTCAATGAAATCATCATCTTCCCATGAACTCAGCATATGAAAGTCTTTAAAAATTCTACATATACATGCCTTTTGATCAGTGATTTTCAATTGTGTTGTTTTAATAAGGCTGACAGTATTTTTTTTTAATCCAAAAAGGATTTATGTTGTAGCAAGCTATTGTAAATTTGTCACTTGGTATTTTAGTAGCATGTGTGAACTAGCCTTTAGAAAGAGGAACCAAATGTAGTTTAAAATACTTCAGAATTATTCATATCGGAAATTCCCTCATCATATTTGATTGTATTTCTTAGCCTATTTTAGTAATGAAGGATTTGTTCAGTTTGAATCTTAACTATATGAAATGATATGTATTTGAACTTTGAATTACAAACTGAATGCATTTCAGTGGAAAACTCAAACAGTGGAAGGTAAAACTGAAGGGAATGCACGGCATAATGAACAGTGCAATTGCTATGTACAAGCCATTGAATATGTATTGTTTTGTGAGACAGAAGCTATTTTTTTCGGGTGTGAGAATATCTGAAATGAGCAGGAAGTTCTAAACCACGTGTTATGTCCGCAACTACTTACTTCTCCTATGTTTTTTTTTTTTGTGTGTGTGGTTTTATTAGAACTATGGATGACAAGAAATATGTATATGTATATATAGTAAAATGTTTGTGAATTGTTGCTTTAAAGATATTCCTCATTACTTTCACCTTTACATTATATTAAATGCACCTTATATTAAAGCAGGCTTGCTTCCTTTGAGAAAATAACTAAAATGAAAACACATTTATTGTACAACACTGACCTCTAGTGAAAACATTTAAAATTTGCACATGGTGAATGAACTGAGAAGTGAGAGAATGATCAGTATTTTAGCAAACACAACAGAATGATTCAAGACCTCTGAGAATGTTAGATATACAGGTAGTGTAAAAGAAAAATAGAGAACAATCTACAATTTATTACATTTTGAGGGCACGGCTTAGTCTTCTGAATTAGTACTAGATTCTGAGGCACAGTATAAACAAACTTAAATGAAATTAAACAGCAAAAATAGCACTGTTTTTCGAGTGCCTTGGACTGATTTTTGCTGTTTATTCTGATGAATCCCTTGCCCAAAGAGCACCAACACATAATTTAAGGTACCCTGAGCAATTTTTGTTTGATTTTGGAAACTTAAATGCGATATTTGAAAATGAACACTAATCAAATTTAGAGAACACATTCAGATTGCTCCCAGTTATTGGTGTTACCTGATGGTAAATTCATTATTCATCTGACGAACTCTATTTACTGTGCAATATAGGCTGATTCTGAAAATGTAGCCCTATACAGTATATATACGTTTCTGGAGATTGCAAATTAAGTAGCCAGGGCTGCATTTCGTCTTTAAAGGAATGCTACGGGGCAGTATGACGCCATTCCTTTTCTCGCTTACCAGCTGACTGCTTATCTGCATGTGGATGGCTTTTCTGCTGTTACCAGTTTGTCCAATAGCTCGACATGTATGAGATGCAGAGCGGAGTTGACCACGACGATGGGATTCGAGTCCGGTGAAGAATGGTTCCTGAATGCAGGTAAAACAAAAACAGAAGCTAAAAAGCTTTTGGAGCTTTACTTTTTCTGGATTGCTTTTCAAAACACTGTGGTTGGGTTTAGAGAAAGGGGTGGGCGGGTAAATCGGTGCTTTTCAAAGTATTATTGATTGGGTTTAGGGAAGGGTGGAGGGGATCGGTCGGTTTGTCAGTTGGCGTTAGTCAACGGCGGCCTCTGGTGGATTTACATAAGAAGAGCAGGCGCGAATGGCACCCGCAAGACATTTTTGAGAACTCAAAAAGCGTACACAGCGGCCTCGAATGGATTCGCAAAAACAAAAACTGCAAAAAAATAAAAATAAAAAAGCGTACTCCTATAGGACGTATTTTGCTCTTTTCACAAAGTTTACAAGATGTTAAGCCATCCTAAAAAGTCTGATAACAGGTTTTCCAGATAAAGGCCAAAGACCCTTTCAGCCTTAAGAGAAGCTGTTCATTCTACTGTAAGTCTGTGATTTCCAGAATATTGCATTCTTAAATGTCACTAACTAACTCAAGTCCACCAAAAAGACAGGTTGTCCACAAACAACAAATGCACGAGAGAACAGGTCAATGCAGAGAATCTCTTCATTTTAATTAAGGTTTCCAAAAGTGCTAGAGCAAGCCTGAGGATTTATAGAAACATTAGGCATCAGTTACTGTACCTATGGCTGCTGCTAAACATTTTATGAATACAATGATTTTCCCTCATTTATCTTATTGTTCTACAAGCTGGCCCCACATGTACATTACAACACTAAAACAAGTGTATATTATTTATAAACAAACAAAAAATGTTATCCTTACTGTAACTGTACTGAACAGCATAAATTACTAACATTGGACAGTTTCTTTTTTTTTTGCTGATGTGTGTATAATGTATAAAATATTTAATGATCTTGCACCACCACCCCTCAAACAATGTGTTATTGTCTGCATGGACAATATAAGACAGACTAGGTCATCAGTTAGAGGTGATTGTTCAGTTAAACTCAAGAGAACTGATTTTGGACTATCAGTTTTTTTTTTCAGTAGGAGCAGCAGAAAGATGGAATAAAATACCAGTGCATATCAGAGAAAGTTCACTTTTATCATTTTAAAACTTAAAGAAAATCAAATATGCAACCACTGATTTGATTTCATTTTATTGACTATGATGTATTGTAGGTATTGTACTGTAAGTGTATATTGTATTATTTTTATTGTTAAACTTGTTACAACTTCCCGGCCCAGGGACTACATATGTAAATTAGCTTTATAGCTAACTCTGGCACAACATGTCATGTTGAACATCGTCCCTGTATAAATAAATAAATAAAGTAAATAAATAAAATCTTAATGGAGAATAGGGCTGCACAATATAATGTTTCAACATCGATATCGCAATGTGATCATTTGAGTCACATTGCGAGAATACGCAATGTTGAGTCTGGATTATAACTGATTGTTTACATGTGTTTTTTTGAGACCTGTGACTGTATGAGGATTTGTTTTATTTAGGGCATTCAGGCATAATAAATTGTACTGCTTGTAACTTTAATAACAATAAATATTTTAAATTATTTACACAATGAGTGTTATTTTAGATTTGATTGGTCAATTACTGTATACCCGAATAATGTTTGAGTATACTCGAAAAACAATAAAACCTTGTTTATTTCAGTTGTATCTTGTTCTTTTTCTGTATTTATGTACACTTGTAGATTGTTTGTTATATTTTATGCTCTACAGAATCTTCCCAATCCATCTAATATTGTTATATATATTTTTCCAAATAGAGAGATTCAAGTCATCTGGTGAAATTGGATTGTTACTGCAATATATATCACAGAATAACAAAATATCGCAATGTTAGATTTTTCCAATATCGTGCAGGCCTAATGGAGAATCAGTTTGCTCCCAATCAAATTGCTCACCAGTTCAGTGTTGAACAGGATAATGATCTGCCTCTGCATAGTGTCTGATTTTTCAAGACTAACCTTTGCTGGGGAACATGTTGTGCTAGTTTAGAATGTGAACTAGTCTAAAGTTCACTTTAGTGATGAATGCATGCTTCTTTTGTGTGTGCGTGGGGGGACGAAACCAAAAAATGTGCACAAGTCAGTAAAGATGGAGGTCAAGTGTCACGGTTTTGGTGATGTTTTCTAAAATAATAATTGAGCTTCTTATAAAATGACATGTTAATGCATATGTTTACGAGAAGCTTCTTCAGCAACAAACAGTTCCTGCCCTACGTTCGTCACTCAAATAGCTAGCAATTTCCATGCAGAACAATCAACATGTGCTTCATTCAGGTGAGTGGGCTTGATAAACCACCTGTAGAACCACTCTTCTCTCTTATGCACTTGACACTTCATCTAAACTACATCTTACAAGAACTCAATGAAACGATGTTTACAATAAATGTACCACAATCATGTTGTACTGCTTGCTTCAACCTTAAATACCTATTTTGCACAATATTTAACCTTTAATACCTGTCTTGCACAATATCTAGCACAACATTGTTCAGTCTCATGTAAAAGTACTTGTATAGCTTGTCTAATGCCAGCCTGGTGAAAGGGGTGGTTCTTTTTTTCTCAAAAAGTGGACTTTTTTGCAGTTATTTGCCTAATTTTCTGTTTAATTATAAAATGTAAATACTGCATTTTAGTGACATTTTAAGCACTATTCTGAATCAGCTTGTCAGATGGTCATCATAACCACACTTTTGACTATTGTAGCCAAAATAGTATTCAAATCAATTTCAATATGGGCCGCTTTTTGTGCTTTACCACCTTTTTATTGCTCATTTTTGTTTCAAGAATAAGGTCCAAGATTTAGAGTAAAAGTTTTTCTCTATTTAAAAACAACACAGCAGTGAAAAATGACTTCTCTTATGTCAGATTGTGTGTTTTCTTGCACAGCTGGATGTTGGACAAATTTTGTTGGCTAAAACTGATTAGCAGAAGTCTCACCGAAGCGACAGCCAACAAAGGATTCCGCTTGGTTTTAAAGCATTTTTCCATGGGATATTTTCACCATGATGGCAAAGCAGTCAAAAAAGGACAAATGAGCTCATGTATAGGACAATTTCTGGACCTTTGTCATTGAGGGGTAGGTCTTCCGAACCCCCCGTGGCTATGGGTCTGTTATAGTATATGTTAATTATGCATTGTTTTTTATTTATTATTATTTTTAAAATAGCTGTTGTGTCCAGTGTAGTGTTTGTATTTATGATTAATTTATGTAGCACTGTTGGGCTGCAAGACTAGACATTACGTTCTTCTGTATGTCCACACATGTGGAATGACAATAAAGCTCGATGTGACCTGAGTTGGCTTGAAACTCATCGCACAACAAGACAAGTAAAGCAATTCCTTGAAGTTGAAAATACTGAAATGATATGGCCAGAGTCCTGATCTAAACCTGATTGAAAATCTCTAGAAAATCCTTTGAGAAAAAAGTTATGGCTAAAACAACCCACTACAGTCAGTGAAATGTGAAAGAGTCTGAAGAAGACTGAAGCAACATCACTGTAGACTATAGTGTGCATTTTTTTCTGGTCCGTCTTTGGCCCACACAGCCAGCTTTTGCTTAATAGCTAAGCTAATAAGTCAGAACTGCCCTGAAATGGGCCATAGCCTTAAGTTAACCAAATTAACAATAGTCTTTAAAAGACTGAGACAAACATGAACAGTACATTTAGTCTTTTTCCCTCTTTTCCCCCTTCAATTTTGTTTCTTTCTTACCTCAGCCCCTCATTGTTTAGATCATAGGGCTCAAACTCGATTCCAGTTTTGCTCTAACCCTAATCACAACCTAACACAGCTGATCCAACTAATCAAGGTGTTCAAGACTACTATACTAAAAAAAAATCTTGGTTGCTTAAATTTTTAAGCTGAATCAAATTAACCCTATGCATCCATAGAACTTACATTATGGTAAACTGACTTAAAACAGCTTGCATAACTTATAAAATTAAGTTAGACCATGATTAACTTAGTTTAATAAGTTACAGTGACCTAAAATCTGATGTTGTGGGGACTTATTGATCATTGAATTTTTTTCAGTGTAGAGACCATTGAGCAGGTGTGAGTTAGAGATGGTTGGAGCTAAACTATGCAGAGCTGCAGCCTTCCAGGAATTGAGTTTGAGATCATTGGTTTAGATCAGTGGTGCTCAGCCCTGTTCCTGGAGATCCACCTTCCTGCAAAGTTCAGCTCCAACCCTAAACAAACACACCTGAACCAATTAATTAGGACCTGAACAGCACTTGATAATTACAGGCAGGTGTGTTTGATATGGGTTGCAACTGAAATCTGCAGGAAGGTCGATCTCCAGGAACAGGGTTGGTCACCCCTGGTTTAGATTGTCTGAAATAGTCTTCTTCCAAATTCTGATTGTGTATTAAAGATTGTTAGAAGTTGTTAAAAGTATGATAATATTGGGCATAAATGGGAACTTACCAATCTAAATAAGCCCTGTAAGAGACCTGTATGTGAGAGACGAGTGATTTTCTTTAAGACTTGTGGTGTCTTGTGGCTGCAGATGTACTGAATCCATTCAAAGCCAGGGCCTGCTCACTTCCTTTTAACCTTTGACTGTTTACATTTTTTTACTGAAAAAATCAAGTGTTTATAAACTGCTCTCTACTGTTGACCTCCACTGTTTATGTTTCTAAAAGCTGTCAGCCTCACTGAAAGCATCTGAAAAGTAATCATACCCTGTAAATATGAAAAGATTGTATAGTACACTTTTGCACAAGAGTGTAAAGTCTTATAGACAGGCTCAACCACACAAACAGTCCTTTGATTTCATTCATCATCTTATCTTTGTTTAAACTACCTTTCTACACTGTAAAAAGTAATCACTCATTCTACTTGAAAAATGCTTGTGAACTTTACAAATATTGGCAGATTTGTAGACTTTACTTGATTTGACTGTGTTAGGTGAACTTTAACATGAATCCAGTAGATAAAATAGAGAACTTTAGTAAACTGAACTGAAGTTAATCAATTAAGGTTTTATCATTCAATTAAGGTTTGACTAAATGTTGGAGTCAGCGTCACTGTGGTGCAGTGGGTTGCACGATTGTCTCACAGCAAGAAGGTTTCGGGTTTGAGCCCCGGCTGGGTCAGTAGGCATTTCTGTGTGGAGATTTACATGTTCTCCCGGTGTTCGCCTGGGTTTCCTCCGGGTGCTCCAGTTTCTCCCACAGTTCAAAGACATGCGCCATAGGTGAATTGAATAAGCTAAATTGTCCATAGTGTATGAGTGTGAATGCAAGGGTGTATGAGTGTTTCCCAGTGTTGGATTGTGGCTGGAAGGGCATCCGCTGCGTTAAACGTATGCTGGATAAGTTGGCGGTTCATTTCACTGTGGCGACCCCTGATTACTAAAGGGACTAAGCCGAAAAGAAAATTAATGAATGAATAAAGGTTGGAGCCATGCAGTACTGCACTTTGGTCTGCAGGTGGAGTAAGATTTGCAGATGCGCAGACGGAAGGTGCATTCACTTGCATAGCGCCGTTTGAATGGGATAAAAAGTGGCGATTTCACAACGCAAATAGAGAAAATAAGCGAACATTTACCTGTGGCGACACAGGTGAGATATTATATGTTTTATGCAAGTATATTATAATGGTTTATCAAAAAGCATGTGTTTTGTGTGTCATGTCATTTCATAAAAATGCCATTTTCCTCGTGTAGTTTTCAGGTTATTGCTAACATTATTTTTTTCTTGGTTGTGTAACATTGATAATGTTGGAATTCCATCTGAGAAGTAATTACTGTTATTACATTATTAATTAATACTTGATATAAAGTTGAGATGACTTATTTGACCTAAGTAAATGTAACTCAGTTCAAGTAAGAATTACTTTTACATTAGTACACTGTAACACCCAAAAAGTTAAGGTAACTCAAATCATATGAGGAAACCAATTGCAACAAACCATTTAAGTTCAAAAACTACTCCTAATGAGTACTGTGAATTTAATCCATTTGAGCCAACTAATCAATTTGAGCAAAGTAAAACCCAATAGATGAAGAGAACTCAAACCAATGGAGTACTGCAAAACCCAATAAGTTAAGGCAACTCAAACCATTTGACCAAACCGATTGCAGCAAATCATTTGAGTTAAAAAACAAATCTATATGAGTGATGTGATCTTACTCTATTCAAGTTGAAGTAATGAGGTATTTAATTAACTCATTACCTTCAACACTGAGTTCAAAACTCTTTTCAATGAGTAGAATTAACTTCCAGTAACTTTTGAGTTAACTACACTCATTTCATTTGATAAAGTTGACTTTTGGGTTTTACAGTGTAGATAACACTTGATATAAAGTTGATGTAATTTACCTAAGTATATGTGACACCAGTATAAGTAAGAATTACTTTTCTATATTAGTAAATAGTACTAATGTGATAAATTTATGATTACTTAAATGCATTAAGATAACGAGTTTGCATAATTCAAATAAGTAAACCTAAAAAATGACTTTTTACAGTGTACTGCATGTTTGCTTTGTCACCATTCAAAGCAGCAGTATCAGAAAAGAAGAAACATGAAATATCTGGCTATAAGGGAAGTGGCAGTTCAACTGAATCTGTGCTGTGGTAGTAATCTGCAATTTTAATGCAATAACGGCTTCAGCATTAGCTTTTTAAATGATACATTACAGCCTTTAGACACGCTCCACAAACTCTTACTTGTAAATGCAGCACATGACATCCCTAATAACAGTCTACTTTTTTACTTGGTTTCTCATATTAAGAGGTTCAGAAATGTTGTGATTTTGTAATTTACTGATTTCGGAAGGGCAGCATTTATTTGCTTTTTGAAAAGCTCTTGTATAATAGACTGGAATTTCCCCACTTGCATAACAATAATAACACAGCCGAGAAAAACATTATTCAACAAGAGTCAAGACTGATGCTTTTTACTTGCTTATAATTCTCTGCTAATGTTATAATTATATATATATATATATATATATATATATATATATATATATATATATATATATATATAAACAGGAACTCATTAATGGTCTTTTTCATCATCTTGATGATATTTCTGTCATAGAATAGTGTAGCAAAAATTGCTTAACACTTTTCAGATACTTTATACAATTTAGTGGATTATAAATAGAGTTCATTTGTGACTAAATTAAACAACATTTTTGGTCATTTAACGTAGCTGTGATATCACAAATAAATTCAATTTAATGTGAGTGATTTTTAATATTAAATACCAGATTACACCAACATATAATGGCCTCAAAGCTTGCAGTCAAAAGATATTAGTCACAGCTGGTTTGCTTGTATGGGCCTGCAGTGGAAATGCCACAAAAAGTTCTTCATTGCACATAACTTAACAAATAAAATAGGTAAAGGTGAGGCTTGGGATGACGCCAACGGTAAGTCCAGACCAGGGTACATTATTTCAAATGTCATTGAGGTTATGTCAGATACCAACATCATTCCAACTGATACTGTATACTTACTGTATTCTTATACTTATTTACTGTATTATAGCAAGATTGTGCTAATTGGTGTTCTTTGGACTGCTCCTTTACAGTTTAAGTATGGCCTTGTTGTTCCATGTTTGACTGTTGAGAAATTACATTGTGTGTGTGCAAACATGTGCATGTGTGTTGAAAGCAGAATTTCCACATGACCCCATGACCAAATATAAAAACTCAGAGTTCAGTCAGCCGAACAGGCAGAGGACAACAACGCAGAAGAAAGGACCAGAAACAAGCGCTTACAGGAGGATCATGCATCTTGACATCCTTTTCGGTTTTCTGCTTTTGGCTGGTGAGAAATTACAATCTAATCATCAATGTAATGCAATTTTATTCAGAAACTTATCTTGTAAATGCTGCTAATGAGTAACCAAGCATTATGTGTACTGCACAAAATAAGCTTGATTTAACACTGTCTTCTAAAATGTTCATTTAATCCTGTTAGGCTAAATATTGGTAAAGTTTACTATTAAAGCAAAGTTTATTATTGCTTTGTCATTAATAGCATTGTGAAAAGAGCCAAATGAACATGCACTGTAAACATTGCATCTGAATCTTAAATGAATCTAGATGTGTCTCTCTCTTTCAGTGCTGAGCAGCTCATGCGTTGATGCTCAAGGTATGAAATGTAAATGAAAAAATAAACAAACCCAAACAATCAGACAAATATAGACAAAACAGGATGAATTTAGCCTTTTATATTTTCTTCACAGTGAAATTTGGGCCCCTCTGCAGTGGAAACTCAAGTAACCAGAAAAGAGGATGTGATAAAAAGTACGGCTGTGGAAACTTTGGAGCCAGTCGGTAAATTGTGCTTTTGTTTGTTATCATTTTTGAATACAATGTTTTCATTTTGCTGAGGACAGAGTTTGCCAAAAGACCTTTATTCTATATTACAAAATTAACAAAATTAAACATATAACACGATATTTTGCAGAATAATCATACTGTTTTTTCCTCCATACAATAGAAAATAAGTTTAATGTTACTGATTTCAGATCTATTTTGATGCAATACATCTTAATTTAATTAAGATATAATTTGATTCAAATATTGTTGGTTTTGATTTTCATTATGTGTGCTCGTACTGCAGTGGGCAACGTAAACACATGGGTCTGGACATTGTGTGTACTGATGGAGCTACAGTTTATGCTCCATTTGATGTGAAGATAAACGGCAGAGCTAAACCATATGGAAATAACAATGCCATTGATGATGGGATTAGCTTGAGTGGAGGAGGTTTGTACTTTCATTACATCTGTTATACATTCAAATAAATAAAATAAATGTAGCACAAATATATTTTAGAAACTCGAATAGTGACAATTGGTATTGTTTATTTCTTAAAATATTACTACATGGAAAGACAGACTTCTTATGACAATCAGAATTTCACAATAATGTCATTTTTTGGCAGGTCTCTGCTTCAAGCTCTTCTACGTTAAGCCAGATCGTTTGTCCGGGACCCTGAAGAACGGGGATAAGATCGGAAGTCTTCTGCCCATGCAAAAAGTTTATCCTGGCATCACTTCCCATGTTCATGTTCAAATGTGTGACAAATCAGATCCAACAAAGTACTTCTGAAGAAGCCGATGACCGTCTGCCACCATCAAACTTTATCTTTTGTGCCATTTATCAAATTAATTTCTTGAAAATTCTCAAATGCTTTATCTAATGCTTTGCAACATAACAATAAAGTCATTTAATCTAACTTTAGTCTCCGAGAGCACTAAAACACTGACCACAAACTGTGTGCGCCATTTCCTGTGTAAATGCATTATCACAGATGTCACGAATCGCTATCAAAGTATGTAAATTGAGGAATAAAGAGAAAAGTTTACAACACTCCAAAACAAAACATTGCATATTTTACTCCTCTACATTCCTAAATATAGCAGACTAAACAATTAATTTGAACAACTTTGTCATTTATTCATTAAAATATTTTGTGATTTTGACAGATTTGCTTTTTACTTCTTGAGTCAACAATTTACAGATTTTTTTTTATTTTTATTGTAATATTATGCTAAACGTATACAAATTGGGATCACATACAAATTGAAAAAAGAAAAAAAAGAAAACAAAAAACAAAACAAAAAATAACTAAACAGTTATGTACTGGCAGCTGTGTGTATTTGTGTGTGTGTGTGTGTGTGTGTGTGTGTGTGCATGCGCATGTGAGGTAACTGGGTGGACAAGTCAGACTACATAAATAAGAGAACAAATATATATATTAATAAATATTAATAAAATGTATTTATTTATTTATTTATTTATAGGGTAAATAGGTTGCGAGTAAAAGTATCTGTTGTAAATCTTACTCAAAGTATGAGTAAAAAGTAGACCTTTCAAAAATACTCAAGAGTAGCGAGTAGTGAGTATTATCAAAGTTCCTTTAAGGCAAGTCATTTCACTCGGCGGTCATCTTTGAAAAGCAGTATGCTTGGGCATTCTGTCTGAATGGGGAAACATCAAATTCTCCAAAATTGCTTGCCAAGCTTTTGATTGACTTTCATATTAGGAATCACCAATAAAATTAAACAACAACAGTCTCTTGAGTTCTATTTATAAACATCCAAATCGCACAAAATCTGCAGAACCTCACGTCTGGTCCAAGCCCCTCCCCTGGAGTATTGTCAGTCTATAGCGATCGATGATTGGCTCCTGTACTAGAAGGCGGGCTTTTTTCACCATATAGTGATCAATCATTGGCTTCTGTACTAGATGGGGCTTAATTCACCATATTGACAGTTTCACTTTTCCCCATTCAAACAGATACGAGTGACATGTCTTGTGTATTCTATAGTGTTTGGTATTATGCTGTAAAAAGCTGATGCATTTATATGTAATTTGTGGATGTGTATAAACATAATATTCTGTAGTGCATTTAGCTATTGCCCAGCAGACACACAACGTCATGAGACTTATTTAGATTTAGGTCGTGAAGTGACTAAAATAAAATGTCTTTAAGGACAACGTTATTTTGATGTCCAATAACATTGTCAAATTATATTATTATTTGGTTGATTTTAGGTTGCGTTAGAAACAGACCAAAATCAACATGTAAAAGAAACAATACTGCACTAAAAATGTTCTCAAGGAAAAGTAAAAGTGCGCCTTTTTAAAACTCATCCATTCATTCATTTTCTTTTCAGCTTAGTCCCTTTATTAATCAGGGGTCACCACAGTGGAATAAACCGCCAACTTGTCCAGCATATGTTTTATGCTGTGGATGCCCTTTCAGCCACAACCCAACATTGGGAAACACCCATGCACTCTTGCATTCACCCACATGCACTACAGCCAATTTAGCTTATAGAATTCACCTGTACCACATGTCTTTGGACTGTTGGGGAAACCGGAGCACCCGGAGGAAACCCACGCAAACATAGGGAGAACATGCAAACTCCACACAGAAATGACTCAGCCGGGGCACCATTTTTAAAACTACTTAGTAAATTACAATTTCTGAGAAAAACTGCTCAATTACAGTAATATGAGTCTTTGTAATTTGTTACTTTACACCACTGGTCTCCAGATACTCTTACACAAGAGTGTAAAGTTTGTTAGACTGACCCAAACACAAATAGTCCTTTTGATTTCATCCTTCCCCTAGTCTTTGTGTTTGAAATGCCTCTGCATGTTTGCTCTCTTTTACACACTGGAATTTCCAACTAGAATGAAAGCGAAAGCAAAACTGAGAAAAACAGGCTCAATGTGAGTCATGATCAATGCCTTGTTTTTGCTTATAATCCTCTGCTTGTCTCTGTGTGTGAACATTTGTATGAATTTCCACAGGAGCACAGACCAAATATAAAAACTCGGAGTTTAGTCAGCCAAACAGACAGAGGACATCAACCGTGAAGAAAGCAATGGAAACAAGCACTTACAGGATCATGCATCTCGACATCCTTTTCTGTTTTCTGGTTTTGGCTGGTGAGATACAACAATTTGACCTTATAGTATCAATATTGCTGATAAACCTGAAACTTATCTCGTAAGTGCTGCTAGTGTGTAACACAGCATGTAGCGTACTTCACAAAATAAGCTTGATTTAACAGTTTATTGTGTTCTGCAATGTATATTTAATGTTATTAAGGTTAAATACATGTTAAAACATACTAATTACATTTTTTTCTTGCTAACAAAACAAGTTTACTATTGCTTTGTGGTGGTGTGTCATTAAAATGCATTGTGAAAAGACTATACAAGCAAATTAATATGCACAGTAAACATTGCAAAAGTGATCCAAAAACTGTATGCAAATGAATCTCAATGTGCCTCTCTCTTTCAGTGCTTAGCAGCTCATGTGTTGATCAAGGTATGAAATGCAAATGAAAAAAAAATTACAAACAATTAGACAAATATAAAGACGAAAACAGGAAGTACATAACACAGAGATGAGTTTTTACACATTTTTTTCCACAGTGAAATTTGGACCCCTCTGCGGTGGAAACCCAGATAACATGAAAAGAGGATGTGATACAAAGTATGGTTGTGGACACTATGGAGCCAGCCGGTAAATTGTGACTTTTTGTATATAATGCTTCAATTTGCTGATGACACGTTAAAGAAATTATCTTTATTCTGTATCACAGAAGTTTTAACAACACCAAATTATACCTAAAAGAAGATATTTTGCAGTTGGCGCCAGTGGTGTTGTGGTTAGTGCCTCAACACATGGACTTCGGTGCTCACGGCGACCCGAGTTTGATTCCCGCCTCGTGGTTCTATTCCGATACCTCCCCTCTCTCTCTGCTCCCCATGCTTTCCTGTCAATACTCTCTACTGTCCTTTCCATTAAAGGGGAAAATCCCCCCAAAAAATTATATATAGAAGATATTTTGCAGAATGCTGTCTCTACCACTTTTTCACAAGGCATTCATGAACAAATTTAAAAATAACTGACGCCAGATCTACAGTATTTTGATGCTCTGCATCATTTTGATTGTACATTATGACCAGGGTTGAGAGTAATTATTTACAAAAATCACAAGTTTCTGCTATTAAATTGCTTTTCCACTCAATAACTTTACATTTTTAGGTAGTTATAAATGCCTTCGTTCTATAAAAATGAAGTAATTGTAATTAAATACGCTTAAGAAATAGTTTTAAATCAATTAGTAAATTAGTTCATGACAATACAAGATCAATGCTTTTAAGGTCATCTCTCTCTCTTTCTCTCTCTGTAGAGTCAGAATTGAAGTCAGAATTATTAGCCCCCCCTGTTTATTTTTTTTCCCAATTTCTGTTTAACGAAGAGAAGATTTTTTTTTCAACACATTTCTAAGTACAATAGTTTTAATAACTCATTTCTAATTTATTTTATCTTTGTCATGATGACAGTAACTAATATTTTACTAGATATTTTCAGGACACTTCTTTACAGCTTAAAAGGACATTTAAAGGCTTAACTAGGTTAATTGGGTTAACTGGGCAGGTTAGGGTAATTAGGCAAGTTATTGTATAACAATGGTTTGTTTTGTAGACTATCAAAAACAAATATAGCTTAAAAGGGCTAATCATTTTGACCTTAAAATGGTTTAAAAGAAATTAAAAACTGATTTTATTCTAGCCGAAATAAAACAAATAATACTTTCTCCAGAATAAAAAAATAATATTAGACATACTGTGAAATTTTCCTTGTTCTGTTAAACATCATTTGGGAAATATTTAAAAAAGAAAAAAAAAAACAAAAAACAAAAGAGGGGGATAATAATTCTGACTTCAACTGTATATAAATGTATGTATGTATGTATGTATGTATGTATGTATGTATGTATGTATCAATTGCACATTCATATATTTTTATGGTAAATATATGTTATGACATGAATGTGCTATAAATTTGAAAAGTCTTGTCTTTTGATAAACATAGTTTCAATTTTTTGTGTTATTTTTTTAACAAAATTAAAGCTCCTGTTTGACTCAACTTTAAAGAATTAAAAGTTTAATTTCTGTTGTTTAGGCAATGGTGGATTTTTAGTATTGACTCAACCAATAAAATTATTTATTGAGTAACTAAGTTATTTTTCAGTCAAAATACTCAGAAAGGTTTTAAATACAATCATAATGATGTTATTAGTAATTAATAACTTTTTTGAAGAAACATACACTGATTACTGATAAACTTTAAAACAAAATTAAGCTAATATTTATATATATATATAGAGAGAGATAGATATATGTGTGTATATATATATATATATATATATATATATATATATATATATATATATATATATATATATATATATATTTATTTATTTATTTATTTATAGTATTGATTTTGATTCTTATTATGTGTACCTGTGCTGCAGTGGGAGCAAGAAACACATGGGTCTGGACATTGTGTGTTCTGATGGAGCCTATCTTTATGCTCCATTTGATGTCAGGATAATCGGCAGAGCTAAACCATATGGAAATAACAATGCTATTGATGATGGGATAACCTTAATGGGTGAAGGTTTGTACTGTCATCACATATATATTAACTTAATAAAATGTTTCACAAATTTCATTTAGAGACTTTATTTATTTATCTTTAACTACATTTTTGTTTGTTTATAAAAATAATTCCACAAATGACATTTGAAGACTTCATACAAGAGAATCATAATTTCACAATAATGCCATCTGTTCGGCAGGTCTCTGCTTCAAGCTCTTCTACGTTATGCCAGATCAGTTGTCCGGGACCCGGTTTAAATATGAAAAGATCGGACGTCTTCTGCCCATGCAGAAAGTTTATCCTGGCATCACTTCCCATGTTCATGTTCAAATGTGTGACAAATCAGATCCAACAAAGTACTTCTGATGGAGCCGATGACCGACTGCCACCTTCAAACTTCTGTTGCATTCAACTGATCCAAATGTCAACTTTTTTTGCATTTTATGTCATTTGTCAGATTTAATTCCTTAAACTTACAGAGTTTCAAATGCTTTGTACAGAACTTTGCGAAATAACAATAAAGTCATTTAATCTAACTGCAGTGTATGAGAGCACTAAAAACACTGACCAAAAACCAGGGATGTTGCTAGACATAAAGCTCTACTGGGAGCCAATCACAACTCACCATTTGCGCAGTCTGACTTAATTAACGGAGATGATCCTCTAAGAAGAATACTCCTGTATTTAGCATGGCAGGTGAAGAGCGGGATGCGCGGGTAAGTGGTTACTTGATTTCTATAGTGGTTTATGTATGCAAAGATTAAGTATCAAACGTTTGTTAAAGCAATGGCTGCTGTTGTTTATAATGTAAACTTTATAACGTAAATTAAGATCATCTCCGTTAATTCAGACTGCGCAAATGGTGAGTTGTGATTGGTTGTGATTGGTTGAACAGTAAGCTCGCATCTTATTGGCTACAGGGCACGAGTGACTCACGTGGGAGGTGTGTGCTGACAGGAAAGTCTCAAAAATGCACACACTCGTATTCAGGGTGAGTCGTACGTGAGAGAGGATTTGCACATTCTCATTCAGGATGAACTCGTGAATTTTAAACATACAAAACTTTTTGTACACTCTTATATATTTGCAAATGGTGTTTTGCATTTGTGAAACGTATTTTACGAAAATGTATTTTTATTTTGTGCATGTGAATTGTTTTTGTAAGTATAAATAAATATTTTACGTACGTGAATTTGGCTACGCATGTGTACATCGTGTCTTTTGCGTGAATTATTATTGAGTCTAATCTCTCTCCATAGTTACGCTGGTTTTCCAACGCATGAGCGGCGCATAACAAGCAGCCTGCTTTTTTGGCGCGCATGTTTACTACCGGGACTCTCAGAAGAAGAGCAGCGCGTGCGCGAGCAGCGCGTGCAAGAGGCGCGCGTGTTCTCTGCGCACACGCGGAGATGCGTCAGTTTGCGTTTTGATTACATTGCTATTACATTGCTTTCACCAGCGTTGGTTCGGTTGCACTTAGAGAATAACGTCTTTATTTCGGAATGACCACTCTTAATAAATACACTTGCATATGAAGTAAATCATATCTCAATGCATTTACTGGGGCACTTGAGATTTTCACTGGGGCACGTGCCCCAGTGAATTGGGTCTAGCGACGCCCCTGCCAAAAACTGTGTGGCATTTCCTGTTTAAATGCATCACCACAGATCCCACACAATGTTTATCACGCATGCGATTCATTGTAGGGCAGCTCTATCGACCACAACTAAGCAAAAATTTACAGTGAAAAGAAATTTCTTCCAAAATACGGTCGTTGAGGGGAAAAATTACATTCAAATACAAAACCTTTCAAAAATATAGCAGAGTAAAGAGTTATTGATTACAATTTTGTCACTTAATCATTTAAATCAGTCCACAAATTGAACTTTAGTTGTGAAATTGAGCAAACGTGAATTAACAATTTATTGATTTAAATGATCCGGTCAGAGCAGGTCTGCAGTAAATCATTCACTGATTTTACAAAGTGATTCAAAATAAGTGAAGAATGTCTCCAAATAAAAATTATGTGCTTTTAACTTTGACTCTTTTTAATTGAAAAAAAAAAAAAAAAAAAAAAAAAAACTGGAATCTGAGGGCATTTCTGTGAGTTCTCCCTGTGTTTGCATGGGTTTCCTCCGGGTGCTCCAGTTTCCCCCACAAGTCCAAAGTCATGCACTATAGGTGAATTAAAAAAACTAAATTGTCCATAGATTGTCCAGTGAAGGGTTGCAGCAGGAAGGGCATCTGCTGTGTAAAACATGTGCTGGATAAGTTGGCGGTTCATTTCGCTGTGGCGATTAATAAAGGGACTAAGCCGAAAAGAAAATGAATGAATGAAATTGTCCATAATGTGTGTGTAAATGAGTGTGTATGTGTGTTTCCCAATACTGGGTTGTGGCTGGAAGGTCATCCACTGCTTAAAACATATGGAATAGTTGGGGGTTCATTCTGCTGTGGCGATCTCTGAAATAGAGACTAAGCCGAAGGAAAATGAATGAATGAATGAATCAAGGGCACATATAAATCAGAACGTATGAGAAACAGAAACGTATTTACTGTAGGGAATTTACTATAGGAATGTACTAATTGTCTTCATGGATCTTTACTTTATATTTTAATGGTTTTTGGCATTAAATAAAAATAGATAGATTTGAAATGTACAATATATTTTTGTTTTTGTATTCCAAGATCGCATTTGACTTCAAGCTTTCAAATACCACATCAATAAATCCCAGGCTAAATTACAATCATAAATGGAGAAGTGAATTTGGAAGATCCTGATATTGCTGAAAGACATTTGAAACAGCACAGTGAGATGTAAAAACCCTTCCTGATGTTTCTCATATTCCAAAGTACAGTCCTAGTGGTGCTTCATTAGGTTTATGTAAATTGATAACTATCTTAACCTATATCACCATCCAAATTCGGTAAAAAATAAATTGTGTGGTTTGGTGTTTTTAGGATTGACCACAAGAGGGAGGCAGAGCGCACATACCAGAATCATATTACTTGTTTGTCATTAACAAATCGACTTCTTACATCTGTATGAAAAAATATGTGTCATAATCCTCATCATGTACTTTCTGTGAAATATAATAAATATAAATACATTATAATATATAAATATAAATAAAATATGTGTTTTAGAGATAATAATGAACAAGTAGATTAATAATAAGACAGAAAATAGTTTGACTTCCTAAAACCACACATTTGGATGTAATGTGAACTAAAACATGATCACAATTTTATTTTTAGCTGTCAGTTAATAACAAGCACTGTTTTATTTATTTATTTGATGGAAAATAAGGTTCTACAGTTTATTCATTTCAAAACAACAACAACAACAACAACATCATCAACAACAACAACAACAACAACAACAACAACAACAACATTTTATTTTCCAAAAGATAACATAACTCTGACACAGCATCATCCAACTTAATTATGTGCAAATAACTCTTGTCTCCTTATTGTTCTTGGTTTACAGGATTTTTGGATTGGTAACTTATTTATCTTTTTAAAAATGAAATCTATTTTATTACACTTGTGTCTTCCTTGTTTTGATAAGTTATCTGATTTAAAATTTCCTTTCCTTTATTTTAATGCTTTTTATACTGTTTTAAAATAAAAATATAATTGAAATAAAATTAGCTTTATAGGTTAGGGTATATAGTTTTATCAAATTTGAATTCTTTTTTCAATTGTTTCCCAATTGATATATTTTTCCAACACATTTTTAAACATAATAACTTGAACATCTAATGAATAAATTATTTATTTTGTCTTTGCCATGATGAAAGAACATCATATTTTACTAGCTATTTTACAAGAAATGTAATTGTATTAATAGGCTGATAATGGATCATTAAAAGGCTTAACTAGGTTAATTAACTAGAAAAGTTAGGTTAATTATGCAAATAAACTTTTTCAACAGTGGTTTGCTTTGTAGCAAGGGTGCAAATAATATTAATAATATAAATAATAGCAGTTTTAAAATATATTTATTTTATAACAAAAAATACTACTAATATTTCTAAACTGGGCGGCACAGTGGCACAGTGGGTAGCGCTGTCGCCTCACAGCAAGAAGGTTGCTTGTTTGAGCCTCAGCTGGGTCACTTGGTATTTCTGTGTGGAGTTTGCATGTTCTCCCCATATTCGCGTAGGTTTCCTCCGGGTGCTCCAGTTTCCCCCACAAGTCCAAAGACATGCCCTTTAGGTAGGCCCACACGAAATCTGTGCGCGCAGATTTCCGCTGATTTCTGCAGATTTTTAGCCCATCATTGATTCTGTTTATTTACTTGTGTAAATGTGTTTAAATTTATATTTATTCAGTTTTTTATTAAATAAAGTAATATTATTGACTAGTATGAAAATATTCATATGATTTATTTACAATACTGTGTGTAAAGTAATATTTTCTGTCTTTTAGTTGATATATTATTTGAGAGACTTGCTTTGTTTACCAAATAAAGTGGATCTATTTGGATTTGCATTGTAAACATTAAATAAAAGTTAAAAAGGTATTATTTTTTATATTAAGGTTTTAGTTATGATACTCCCAAAATCATTCCGCATAATCCACAGATTTTTAACACAATTTTGCGCTAATATAGCAAAAAATGTCTGCAGATTCTGGCCCTACCGATAGGTAAACTGGGTAAGCCTGTCTGTAGTGTATGTGTGTGAATGAGAGTTTATGGATGTTTCCCAATTATGGGTCGCAGTTGGAAGGGCATCTGCTGCGTAAAACATATGCTGGATAAGTTGGCGGTTTATACTGCTGTGACGACTGAATGAATGAATGATTGAATGAATGAATTTCTAAACTAAAAGGAATAAGAATTTTTTCCAGAAGAAAGAAATATTGTAAATACTGTGATACAAATCCTTGCTCTGTAAAAATCACTTCGTTTTACAGGAGTTCTAATAATTTATACTCCTTCAACTGTATATCATCCAAAATATTCAAATGAAAAAAAAAATTGTAGAATTATCTTTTATTGTTTAATTGAATGTTACTGCACTAATTAAAACTGTTTTACTTGATCATATATGCAGTTTTTGGGTCCGGTCATGCATTATTATATGAATCAGTGCAGAGCATGCTAAGCAGAATGAAATGAATAATAATAATAAAAAATGACTGGCTTTCATAAAGAAATAAAATATGAAGGACATTTATTTAAAAATGAAGAGGATATGACTATTGTCAAGATAAATCTTTCCTGAAGGTAATGCAACTAAATACAACCTCCAATTTAATCACATGCATATTATTCCTTTATCATTCACTTAGTACAGTATGTGTGTTTGTAACTCATATATTTGAGTTTGTCAATAAAATCTTGTCTATTTTATGGAGCTTGTGTCTTCCTTGTATTGATAATGCAGTAAAAGACTTCACAAGTTATCTGACTTCTAATCCTTCAGGTTGGTCAGATGATAAACTTGATTATATTTACCATCAGGATGAAACACTTTTGCTGCCGAGCCTCAATTAGACGGAAAAGAAAATAGTTTTATGACACTTTCACACCCATCTCATGTGACCTGTGACCATAACTATTATTAGGTCACACGTGCTAGAACTACTACACACAACATATAAAAACTCACAGTGAAACAAGTCAAACAGACTGAGGACAACAGTGAAGAAGAAACAACATCTGAAGTCGAACACTTACAGGACCATGAGACTTTACATAGTTTTCGCTTTTCTGCTTCTAGCAGGTGAGTGTTAACAATGCAATTATTAAATAGACTTAAGTTTGAAGTGGACAGTGTTCTTTAAAACATCCTTGGTTGCATTTCTTTTTCTTAAAACATTTCTATTTATTTGTTGGGTTTTTATTTTTGAGTGTTATTAATAAAAACATCATTGAATTCTAATAATGTCTATGTTTAAATATTTATTTAGAGGTAAAATTGTTTCATTTTACACATTTTCTGACACACGCCAGCCTTAAATTGCTGATTGATTAATTATAATAATAATAATAATAATAATAATAATAATGATGATGATGATGATGATGATGATGATGATAATAATAATAATAAATGTCTGTCTCTTTTTCAGTGCTTTGTAGCTTATGTGTTGATGCTCAAGGTAAGAGATGCAAATGAAGGAAAAGACTCACAGTAAAATATACAGTATTAAGCCACATAAGGGATGAGTTAAAAAAAACTTTTTGTCTTTTCCTATGGTTCACAGTAAAATTTGGACCCATTTGTGGAGGCTCAAGTAATCGTAAAAGAGGATGTGATTCAAGATATGGCTGTGGACACTATGGAGCCAAGCGGTAAATATAATGCTTTTTGTTTTTATTTCTTTCAACTGTTTGTATATAAAAGTTAAATTTCATGAAACAAATGTTCTGTGAGCTCTACTTATAGCTCAACCCAGAAGTCACTGATGACACATTTAGCAGATACTGTATCTGTAGTGATTACATGGATTTACTTTGATATTATTCCTTTAACTTTGTTATCAGACTAATTTGACCCCTACGAAAATAAATAAATAAATAAATAAATAAATAAACAAACAAAAAAACCTTATTCTGCATGCATGTGACACACAATAAACCAATACAATCTAATGTCATTTACTCAACCTCATGCTGTTTCACACCCATATGACTTTTTTTAAAGAAATCAATGCATGCCATCATACAATGCATGGATGTTATTATTATTATTATTATTATTATTATTATTATTATTATTATTATTATTATTAAGCAATAGTGGTTATGTGCCTTTGTATTAAATTAATTTGATTACTAAATACAAGGATGTGCATGGATTTACATGATTTAAAAACTATTTAATTCGATGGTTTCATTTTAATCCCAACTCAAACAGTTAAAATACTTTATACAGGTGTTACTACTATTAGTAATAAACATAAATTTACATTTTACATCAATTAAGCAATAAAACATATATATTTGTAAAATGTGCACCTATTTGGTCAATGTTTATCATGCTGTAGTGCTTAAGTCTATTGATAAAACCAATTAACTGATTTTGATTTCTACTCTGCCACTTTTGATCAGAAAGAGTATTATTGTTACAATTATCAATATCAACTAATATGTATTGTGTATTGTGTCCAGCCTGATTTCAAAACATTCCTTCAGTGAATCAGCGCCAATAACAAAGTAAATGTAATACAATTTGATTTTACAGACTTCAAATCTAGCTTGATGCACAGCTCACATAAAAAAAAAAAAACTTTATTGATTTATAGTAAATACTGGTGTGGGGTATTTTATTATTTAGGTATTTACAACACCATGTTATTGAATGCTACAGTATTAACTTAGAATTATTATAGTGACCTGATAAACTGTCATAAATGATGTAGTTGACCTTAGTATACCTTAATTGTATATTATATACCCAATATACATTAGTTGTATATTATATTGGGTTGTATATATTACTACAATTGCTGTCATTTCACAAATTATTACCTACCTACAGTTATACAAAGTATACAAAATTATTACCTACCTACCTATATACAAAGTACCAATCTATGGTTTTTATAGTATATATTACAGAGTGTTCTGTAGTAGTATAAAATTTTCTTTTTTTTATTGTGGTATTTGTAAGGGCTCATTTGAAATAAACGACGTAGCCTACATTTTTGTGACATATTTCAACATACGTTTGACTGAAGTTTCTAAGTAAAATGAATGATCTGGGCAGTATAAAACTAAACTTTTGTTCCTTTTTGCACTAATGACATTTACAGACATAATTGTCATGGATTGGTCAGGCTCTCACGACCCCCACTCACGAAGATCACCATCACCTGACTTCTAATGAGCACACAGCTGCATCACATTCACGAGCACCAGATAAAAGCACAGCACTCCAGTCGCTCATTGTCCGGGCTCGTCTCGACGAAAGCGGACAACTGAGCGACCACTCAGCGTAGTCATCCTCAGCTAAAACAAACGATTTACTTACCTGTTCTCTTTGTATTCCTCCTAGTCTTCCTGGTCCTCCCGAATCGTCCTGTCTTCCAGTCCTTCCAAGTCTGTGTCATCCTCTGTCAGCTGTATCTGGTGTGTGCTGTCCATCCTCGTGTATTCCTGTTACCCAGCCACGGAGGAAAAGACCCCAACATCATTCCTGATCCTCCTGGCTATCCTTCATGTGCTCCTTGTTGTCATTTAATAAACACCCTAACGTTTCCTTACCTCTGTCTCCTGTCCGCTTCATAACAGAAGCCCGGACCCATAACGACGACAACATGAGCACCCCCGATCACCTTCAAGAGCTGGTGGACCAGTTGAAGCGGATTCTACAGCCACCAGCTCCACTTTCCAACGCACCACCAGCACCGAGCACTTCCGCCTCCACAGTTTCTTCTTCGGCCCTTCCTTCCAGTCCCATGGCCCGACCAGCGCCCTACTCAGGCGGAGCGGGGGAGTGCAATGGTTTTCTGTTACAATGTTCCCTCATATTCGAAATGCAACCTTCTCTATATCCCACAGATAAGTCGAAGATCGCCTACATCGTATCTCTACTCTCTGGACCTGCACTTAAATGGGCTGAGACGATCTGGAACCAAGCCGGGCCGGTCATGAATTCCATCACTACCTTCACGGAGTATTTCAAAGAGGTGTTTGGACGTTCTGATGGGGAAGTAGCCGCTGGAGAGCAGCTGTATCATCTAAAGCAAGGTACTCTATCTACACAGGAATATGCTCTCCGGTTTCGCACTCTAGCAGCTGCAAGTGGATGGAATGAGAGATCGTTGTTGACCACGTACCGGCTCGGCTTGGAACCCACTCTCCGAATCCAACTGGCCACATTAGATGATACAATGGGTCTGGAGAGATTCATCCAACATTCTCTCCGATGTTCCGATCGTCTCCGTTCCTATCAACAGGACACCATCACCCCCTCGTCTGCACTCCTCCAATCGCCTGAGTCAACAGCCTCTCCAGAACCAGAACCCATGATAATAGAGTCTGGAAGACTGACATCAGCGGAACGACAGAGGAGGCTGACCCGGGGTCTGTGTCTATACTGCGGTGTCAGTGGACACACCCGTATGGAGTGTCCCCTTCGTCCCATTCGGACTTCAGTGAGTGTATTCAGTACGAATATTGAACAATGTAAACCACTTACTACCACCGTACAAATAACTACTGCCTCTATTTCTCTCCTTGTCACAGCCCTCATCGACTCCGGGTCAGCAGGGAACTTCATCTCCCAATCCCTCTGTCGTCAACTCCACCTCCGTACTGAGGCGTCCTCGCATATATACCAGATACAACCGATAACCCAGTGCACTCGATCTTCGACCCGTATCCATCGACAATGCGAAGACATCCTTCTTCAAGTGGGGTTGTTACATCAAGAGAGGATTCAATTTCTGGTTCTGGAGGGTGCAAATATGGACATCATTCTAGGGCGCCCGTGGCTGGTGAAGCACGATCCCATCATCTCTTGGGGCACAGGAGAGATAAAGAAATGGGGATCTGGATGTACACCTGCCTGTTTTCCAAATCTCCCTCTTCAAGGTCGGAACCCCATTTCTTTGTTTGCAACATCGGTCGAGAGCCCTCCTGAGAAGCAGTCTATCCACATTCCTAAGGAGTACAGCTCCTTTCATGATGTCTTCTGCCCCAAGAGAGCTTCCCAGCTACCGCCGCATCGGCCATGGGACTGCGCGATCGACCTAGTTCCAGATGCCCAGTTGCCAAGAGGTAGGATCTACCCGCTCTCGCTTCCAGAGAATCAGGCAATGGAAGATTACATAAGGGAGGCTCTGAGTCAGGGGTACATACGTCACTCAAAATCACCAGCCGCCTCAAGCTTCTTCTTTGTGGCCAAGAAGGACGGAGGGCTGCGTCCATGCATCGACTACAGGGTCCTAAATAACGGTACAGTAAAATACCGATATCCCCTTCCTCTGGTACCAGCCGCTTTGGAACAGCTCCGAGAAGCTAAAGTCTTCACTAAATTGGACCTCCGCAGCGCGTATAATCTGATAAGAATACGTGAGGGGGACCAATGGAAGACAGCATTCGTGACCCCTACTGGCCACTATGAATATGAGGTCATGCCTTACGGTCTGGTCAACGCCCCCTCCGTATTCCAAAACTTCATTCATGAAGTCCTCCGGGAGTTTCTTCACCACTGTGTAATAGTGTACATAGATGACATCCTCATTTACTCCCGGAGTGAGGCCGAACATCGCCAACACGTTGCGGAGGTCCTACACACATTGAGAGAACATCACCTCTACCTCAAAGCGGAGAAATGCTCATTCCACCAGAAGTCGATTCATTTCTTGGGATACATCATTGACCAAACCGGTATACGTATGGATGGGAAGAAAATTGAGGCTGTTCTATCCTGGTCAGAACCCACTTCCATTAAGGAGCTCCAGAGGTTTCTTGGGTTTGCTAACTTTTATAGACGGTTTATCAAGGACTACAGCAGGATTACATCACCTCTCACTAATCTCCTCAAGGGTAAACCCAAAGGACTGGAGTGGACCAAAGAAGCAGCCGCAGCCTTCCGCCTTCTTAAGAAGGAGTTCACAAGGGCCCCACTCCTGACTCATCCTGACCCAAATCTTCCTTTCGTGGTGGAAGTGGACGCATCCACCACCGGCGTCGGGGCAGTATTATCTCAACATCATGATACACCGCCCCGACTGCATCCCTGTGCCTATTTCTCTCGGAAGTTGAGCCCGGCGGAGCAGAATTACAGCATAGGAGACAGGGAGCTTCTAGCAATCAAGCTAGCCTTGGAGGAGTGGCGTCACTGGTTGGAGGGAGCCAAACATCCGTTCCAGGTGATCACAGATCACAAAAACCTCCAATACATCAAAGAGGCCAAGAGACTATGTCCACGTCAAGCCAGATGGTCACTTTTCTTCTCACGTTTTGATTTCTCCATTTCCTATCGTCCAGGACCCAAGAATCTAAGAGCAGACGCTCTCTCTCGTTTACACGAGCATCACGATCATGAAGAACTCCCAACGAAGATTCTTCCCGAACACATCTCCATTTGTCCGATCACCTGGAACGCTCCTCCAGTCGTTGCCACTCCGGAAGCCCCTGCTCCGCCGGGATGCCCTCCTCATCGGCAGTTCATACCACCTGAACACCGGGTAGATCTGATCCACTCCTTACATACCTCGCTAGGCACTGGACATCCAGGGATCAACAATACTCTCTCGCTAGTATCCCAACGATTCTGGTGGCCAAACATGGCAAGGGATGTGAGGCAATATGTTCAGGGCTGTAAGGACTGTGCCCAATCCAAGAGCCCACGTCATCTACCCGCTGGAAAGCTCCATCCCTTGCCGATTCCGAACCGTCCCTGGTCACACCTAGGAGTGGACTTTATCACTGACCTCCCTTCGTCAGAAGGTAATACCTGTATTCTAGTCATAGTAGATAGATTCTCAAAGTTTGTCAAACTAATCCCTCTGAAAGGTCTTCCCACAGCCTTTGAAACTGCCGACAATATCTTTAATCAAGTCTTCAGGTCATTTGGTATTCCAGAAGATATTGTGTCGGACAGAGGTCCACAGTTCATCTCACGTCTATGGAAAGCCTTCTTCAAGCTCCTAGGTGTGGCCGTCAGCCTCTCTTCTGGATATCATCCCCAAACCAACGGGCAGACAGAGAGGAAGATTCAGGAGGTGGGACGGTTCCTGAGGACCTTCTGCAGTGGTCACCAGAACTCCTGGAGCCAGTATTTGGGCTGGGCAGAATATGCCCAAAATTCACTGCGGCAACCCTCCACCGGACTCACGCCATTCCAGTGCGTCCTGGGCTTCCAACCACCGCTCTTTCCCTGGGATGGCGAACCATCTGATGTCCCCGCAGTGGATCACTGGTTCCGGGAGAGCGAGAGAGTCTGGGACGAGGCTCATCAACATCTGCAGAGGGCAGTCCGTCGAAGCAAGGTAACCGCCGATAGGAGAAGGTCTGAAGAACCCAGATACACACCCGGACAAAAGGTGTGGCTATCCACCCGGGACATACGCATGCGACTGCCCTCTCGCAAGTTAAGTCCCCGATTTGTTGGTCCCTTCACCATCGTGGAACAGGTTAACCCCGTCACCTACAAACTACAATTACCCTCTCACTACCGTATTCACCCTACATTCCACGTATCACTCCTGAAACCCTATCACGATCCTGTTCTTCCCTCCACAGAGCCTGACCACGAAGAGGAACCCCCTCCTCCACTGCTCCTAGAAGAAGGAGCCGTCTACGCAGTGAAGGAGATCTTGCGTTCCCGACGTCGTGGTGGCCAGTTGGAGTACCTGGTGGACTGGGAAGGGTACGGCCCCGAAGAAAGGACATGGGTTCCCAGAGCTGATATTCTCGATCCTAGTCTCATGGTGGAGTTTCATGAGAGCCACCCTGAGTTCCCAGCGCCTAGAGGCAGAGGGAGACCACCACGGCGTCGGAGGTGTCGGCCCTCAGGAGCGGGCCCTGGGGAGGGGGGTACTGTCATGGATTGGTCAGGCTCTCACGACCCCCACTCACGAAGATCACCATCACCTGACTTCTAATGAGCACACAGCTGCATCACATTCACGAGCACCAGATAAAAGCACAGCACTCCAGTCGCTCATTGTCCGGGCTCGTCTCGACGAAAGCGGACAACTGAGCGACCACTCAGCGTAGTCATCCTCAGCTAAAACAAACGATTTACTTACCTGTTCTCTTTGTATTCCTCCTAGTCTTCCTGGTCCTCCCGAATCGTCCTGTCTTCCAGTCCTTCCAAGTCTGTGTCATCCTCTGTCAGCTGTATCTGGTGTGTGCTGTCCATCCTCGTGTATTCCTGTTACCCAGCCACGGAGGAAAAGACCCCAACATCATTCCTGATCCTCCTGGCTATCCTTCATGTGCTCCTTGTTGTCATTTAATAAACACCCTAACGTTTCCTTACCTCTGTCTCCTGTCCGCTTCATAACAATAATATTGACGACAACATTTTTTGTGTAAGCAGTACAACACAACATAAAAACCACAAAACACCTTAGTGATGTCCATAATTTTTTATTAAACAAATTTACTCACATTTCTATTTGCATGGACAACTGAATTGTTCAGTTTGCTCAGAAACTCACTTTGTATGGTGTTGTACTTGTGGTGTAGTGAGCTCAGGTTTGAGTCTATTAAAGCACAGCTCCACAAAAGAGATGAAAGCAATGCAAAATCAAGGTAAAATTATGTGTTCATGGTTGGGTTTATGTCAGTGCTTCGCTTGGTGATCTGACAAGAAGGGTCTGGATGCAGACACAATGCAATCTCAGACATATGAAGGTGAGCTTAATGCAATGCTTTTAATGCTCCCACCTAACCCTGCCTCCACCCCTCACAGTGACCTCACTAGCTCAATTGAGTGCATTGTGTCTGAGATTGCGTGTCTGAGACTATGCGTCTCAGCTTTTATGCAGGTCTGAAGTTCTATTGGATGCTCACAAGCTCCACTTTCTTATGAACATGTACAAGAAGGATGTGTTTTTAAAATATATTACTAAATAGACCCTAAGTAAGGTGTTTCAGATTTGCAAAAATGCACACAGTGCCCTCTAGTGGTAATCTCATCCGAAACATGCAACAAAACATACCTGGTGCAACATATTTTACATTTAGCAAAAATGTATACTGAGGCAAGTATTTTCAATGAGCCTGGGGTGAAAAAAGGAAATGTTAGGTTTAGTGTGCACTATTCTTATTAGATGTGTTTGTGCTGCAGAGGGAAAGGAAAACACTTGGGTCTTGACATTCTGTGTGGTGATGGAGCCACGGTTTATGCTCCTTTTGATGTGAAGATCAACCGCAGAGCCAGACCATATGGAAACGGCAATGCCATCGATGACGGCATTAACGTGAGCGGAAGAGGTTTGTATTTATGTGAAGCATAAATAGCAAAGTATAGCAACAATTCCTTCAAAATCATTTTGTGTTTGTACATATTATCTGCTTGCTTGATCAATTATAACTTTTAATTATAAAAACAGGACATTTGGAATTAGATTTCTGATATGAAAAGCATAATCTCATAATAATGTCATCTATTTGGCAGGTCTCTGCTTCAGTCTGTTCTATGTTAAGCCTGACCGTTACTCAGGGACTCTGAAGAAAGGGCAAAGGATTGGACAAATGCTCCCAATGCAGAGGGTTTATCCTGGCATCCCTTCTCATGTTCACGTTCAAATGTGTGACAGATCAGATCCTACAAAGTACTTCTGATGATGAGCAGATGACCGAACGCAACAAACAGAATTTTGTTATTATTTTGTTACTATTTTTAAATGTGTTGTATATTTCAGATTAGTTTTAGTTCATTTTATTAATGGTTTTGTTGTTTTTATTTTGTAAATACGTTTCTATTTGCTTTTTGTATTTAGTTTCAGTTTTAATTTTATTTCAGTTAACAAAACGTTTTTGACCAATTTTAGTCTTAGTCTTGTATTTTGTTTGCTAAAATACAATGCTGGGTTCCACACAATCGATTTGTGTTGGGGCAACATGAAGGAATTACAGTTTAAGTCAGAATTATTAGCCCCCTGTATATTTTTCCACAATTTCTGTTAAACGGAAAGAAGATTATTAACCCATTTCTAAACATACATTAATAGTTTTAATATAAAAAAAAAAATTACCTAAGGGGGTTAACATCATTGACACTAACCATGCAAGGGCCTTTTCTCAAAACCACATTTACATGATTAATGTGTGTCCTCACAATGCAATTGGATAGAAAATGTGTTTATAGGTCTGGTCATCCTGCCATCCTACCTCCAATTTTCACACTGACCTAATCATCTTTTTTTGCACGTCTGGATTTGTATACGTGCTGGAATTAAGGAAAATTCCTTAATTTTTTTTTGTGTGTTTATTACACATACATATTTAGTTATTTTAGGAAGCCTGTCGCATTGTTTAGGAACATGTGTGAAGAGGTGTCAAAACTAAAAGATCTACACAGACAACTACTTCATCCATGTCGCCTGTGCTTTTCCGATAAAAAGAACTGTCTTAGGGACTATCACTGCAAGTAAACACAAACCACACTGAATGTGACCAAATATTTCAAATATTTTTATTAATAAATGTTTATTCATGAAAACAGGATTGTTGTGTGATTATTCCTTATGATATATACTGCTATAACTATGCAATATGGGTGAATAACTAAGCAAATGAATGCCTAAATGCTCTGTATACCTGTTCAGACAAAGTGAGTACAAATACTGAAATTCTGCTCACAACTAGGCCCGATATTGTAATATTACAAAATTTCCCCTAAAATCTTACCAAAATGTAAATCATGAAAAAAAAATTGTATTCCAGGGGCCTCCTAAAACAATATCTGAGAGGTCAAAATTTTTTTTGCTCATTTATTCTATTTGTGGGTCCCACAGGGTTGAAATGCTTTTTTTATTTATTTTAATTTATTTTTTTTTTTTTTAAATCAAAAACTGCTTTTATAAATAAAACAAAAAAGTCTTTCTCCAAAAGAAAAAAATATTATAGGAAATGCTGTGAAAAATTGCTCTGTTTTTGCTAAACAATTGCTTTAAAATTTTAAAACCCTTGCTCTGTTAAACATAATTTGGGAAATATTTCAAAAAGTAAAGGAAACACAGAAGGGCGAATAATTTTGCCTTCAACTGTAAGCTAACTAATTAGCTTTTACAAAAGTAAGTGGATTGAACTTAAAACAATTAAGTTGTCCCCATAAAAACTCAAAAATTGTGTTGTTTCAGCTCAATTTAAATAGGTAGTTTGAACAATCAGCTAATTTTAAAGGGCCAAGAAAGCCCCCTGTGTTTTATACGCTTTTTTTAGGTGGGAGTGTCGAGTGGCAAAAGAGAGAATGGTTTGCATGAAAAGGGGAGTTTCAGTTCGTGCATGCGTTGATTTTCACAACAGAAACAAACACAGACACAGGAGAGATAGACAGTGACTATGTTTACATGGACATCAGTATTTGAATTATTTGACTTAATCTGAATAAGGCATTAATATGATTAAGGTGTTTAGATGAGTTGCATTTTGAATGTTCCTGTCATGTTCCCGTTTTAAATGTTATAGCACATAATTCGATTAACATCATTGCATCATTGCCACGCCATCCACATTTCTTTTGGAGTTTCATGTAATTTTGAGTGTTTCATTCTTAATTTGTTGACTTTAACTGCAGTTTGCCCCTTTCACTTTCATTCTGGAACATTTTATGCATGCCCCCCGTGACAAACGAGATATTGGATGAGAGTATGAACTGCTGGAAGAGTGTTGATTTAATGGAATTTTTGATACCGCACGCCGCGGGAGAAAAAAGACTTCCACATTTCGCGGTAGATGCAGAGACTCGATAGGTGCAGAGAATAGCTCTCGAGTGTAAAATGTTCATTACATATTATTGTCGTGTGTTAGCAGACCACTAAAATCCACAGTCAAATGTGAGCCCACATGCAGCGGTGCTCTCATTGCGGGAAAATGGAAACAAAATCTTAATTGCGGCACATTTATAAACGCAACACTGACAACCCATGTCTCCTAACAATTCTTCTTCTTCCATGTGTTTTGATTATGGTTGGCAACACAACTTGGGGTCTCTCTGCTGTCTAAACACTGTAACAGGTAAAAACAATCTTTGAAGCTATCATCCATATTAATGAAGTAACATCTTGTTCACAATAGAGCACGCTGATTGGTTCCAACCAAGTCTTTCTCATTAATTATTGGTGGAATTTACACAATGATCTCATGGCTGTTACGTAGCTTTAAAAGTTCTTTTCAAACCGAAAGAACAAATTTGCTCGAAACAACGCAAAAACAACCAATTTTCACTTTTCACTAGTTAAATATGTGTCCTAATAGTATTTTTAGCAACATGTGTGTGTGTACATACATATATATATATATATATATATATATATATATATATATATATATATATATATATATATATATATATATATATATATATATATATATATATATATATATATATATATATATATACTGTCAACATCTCAAAAAATAAAAAAGTCTAACAAAAAGTGTAACCTTGCTCAGCACATTGCAATTTTGAAGACTGTTATGTTCTTAGTGTTACATTTAGCAAATAATAGCATTACACTAGCATTAAAAAAGGTCTGCTCTGGCTTATTTACAAAGAAACACAAAACAGTGTCTGCTAATTGCGCTGGAGTTGTACACACTGATAATTAGAGAAGTGAAGTCAAATAAATCATCTGACACTGGAATCTTTCGAGTGGCTGTGTGCTCTAATGAGTGCTCATGTTCAGTTTGAGCCGACCTGCTTTTATTTTTCATGTCCTTTTGTGTGCTGCTCTGACCTCTGTTCTTGGCTTTTTGTAACAACCATTAATTACACATTTAGCTGAAGTCCATTTGTGTATGTCAGTGCAGAAAGATATTCCAATAGTCTCTTAGAGAAGTGTTGATCTCATGTAGCAGAGCATAGAGACTACAAACCGTATGCTGCATTTCTTGTTTGTATTTAAAGATGGCACACATCTAATAGACATTTACTGTAGCTAAAATATAATATGTATTATAATACAATGTTGTGATAAAGATCATTTTGAATAAAAAAAAAACTAATTCAATGTTACTGGTTTTTAAGATTTTTTTTTTCATTATATATGCCCATATAGACAACTAAACCGGTCTTATGTTGCACAGATATATTTTTTGCCAATAGACAAAAATACATGCTATGAGTCAAATTTATTTGTTTTTCATATTCCATTAAGAGTCATTCATTCATTTTCTTTTTGGCTTAGTCCCTTTATTAATCTGGGGTCGCCACAGCGGAATGAACAGTCAACTTATCCAGCATATGTTTTTACGCAGCGGATGCCTTTCCAACCGCAACCCATCCCTGGGAAACATCCATACACACTTATTCTTTGGACTTGTGTGGGAAACCGGAGCACCCAGAGGAAACCCGCACGAACACGGAGAGAACATGCAAACTCCACACAGAAATGCCAACTGACCCAGCCGAGGCTCGAACCAGCGACCTTCTTGCTGTGAGGCGAACATGCTACCCACTGCAGTGCTCCTTCCATTAAGATATTCAGTACATTTCCTACTGCAAATATATCAAAATTTACTTTTTGGGTAGTAATATGTGCTGCTGAGTTTCATTTGTACACTGTAAAACATACATAGTTGCCTTACTTTAAAAAAAATAATTATTTATAGAAGTTTTTATAAAAAAACATAACACCCAATAGTGTACATCATGTATATATGTTAACAAAATTATTACCTGATGCCAACTAGAACACGCACAAGAAACACTAGCAAACAATAATTATACAGAACCATCAAAAAAATCTCAGCCAGACTAATGGAATTAAGAAACAAAATAGAATGACATGTAAAAAGGAAAGAGAAGTAAATATTTAAAAAATATTACAGAGACATTGTTAACATATCCATCTAAGGAAGGGGCCTTATATTTTATCATATATCTTCTATTTGCCAATTGTAGATAAATGTAACCTTTCTAGCTTGATACCTTACGTTTTTAAGTTGAATCAAATAAACCTTTTGAGTGACTTTAACTTAAATAATATAAACCAAACTTGCCTGTATAACAAAAAAGCGAGACAGAAACACAAACATCTCAAAATTTTGTTTTTGAAAGCTCAGATTTGGGATTTAATGGTTGTATATTTGCCAAATATTGTTCTAACAACTATACAACATTGGAAAGCTTATTTATTCAAGCATCAATCTCAATATCAGAATATCTCAGTGTGTCATTGAATCATTTTCCTTTAGCTCAGTCTCTATTTCAGAAGTCACCACAGCGGAATGAACTGCCCGATATATTCCAGCATATATTTTAAGCAGCATATGCCCTCCCATGGAAACACCCATACACTCTTACATTCACAATTTAGTTTATTCAATTCACCTATAGCACATGTCTTTGGACTGTGGGGGTAACCCGAGCACCCGGAGGAAAACCACGTCAGCCCGGGAAACATTCAAACTCCTCACTGAAATGACAACTAACCCAGTCGGGACTCGAACCAGCAACCTTCTTGCTGTGAGGCGTCAGTGCTAACCACTATCTCATTCATTCATTCATTCATTTTCTTTTTAGCCTAGTCCCTTTATTAATCTGGGGTCACCACAGCGGAATGAACCACCAACTTATCCAGCATATGTTTTATGCAGCGGATGCCCTTTCAGCTGCAACCCGTCACTGGGAAACATCCATACACACCAATTCACACACATACACTACAGACAATTTAGCCTACCCAATTCCCTTGTACTGCAAAATTTGGACTTGTGGGGGGGGAAACCGGAGCACCTGGAGGAAACCCACGCAAACACGGGGAGAACATGCAAACTCCACACAGAAACGCCAACTGACACAGCCTGGGTTTGAACCAGTGACCTTCTTGCTGTTAGGCGATTGTGCTACACACTGGGCCACCATGCTGCCCCTAACCAACATCTCAGTGTAAATAATTCTTAATAAATTGTAAAAAACAAATAAGTTTACTCAAATTAATTTTTTTAAATTGTAACTACCTAAAGAGCTTTTAAAGTTGATTTAATCGAGTCAATGCGGTTTGGGTTAAAAGTTAAAACAACTCAAAAAAGCATGTTGCCTTACAATTTTAGGTGGAATCAACTTTTTCTTCAACAGTGTATCAAAAAAGACCATTATGACTGGCTTTGTGTTTTTTTGTTTTTGTTTTGGCTGTGTGTTTAGTAGAAGAAAGAAAATTACAAGTGGATTGGAACAAGTGGAGGATAAGCAAATAATGACACATATTTAGTGAACTATCCCTTTAAGCTTCTATTTTCTTCAGTATCCTCAAATGCTATACTGAATACTGTGGAAATACAGAAAAGTGCACAGTAATAAAAAAATTTCTGTGTTTCTCGAACTGCTGCTAAACCTCCCAATTGTTTCCATTAGTCAGAAATGGGTAAATGGCTTACTTACAACAAGATATATCATGTTCCACATTCAGTATAAATTAAATTGTGGGTTTTGTGGTATAAGGGTTGGCCACAAGAGGGAAGCAAAGTACATACAGAGTACATTGTGCCAGGAAATATTATTAAAATATTTTATGCTTTGGTAAGCAGCTTGAGAACATTTTCTAGTTTATTATTTTAAATTCCTGAACATGTAGCATTATTTAAGTTGTAATAATAATAATAATAATAATAATAATAATAATAATAATAATAATAATAATAATAATAAAATCAAACAACAATATATAGGGCTATATATAATCACCACAATTATATAAAATAATAATTCTAGAAGCAAGAACATATTTGTGTGAATAGTTTTGCAAAAACGTATTAGACCCAGGTTATGTGATAATAGGTTTTTCCGATGTTGGTTTGCTTCAAATATACTTTAATACGTCTATTACTATACCTAATGCTTCAAAATATATTATCTCTGTTATTATGGTTGGTAGGATTGCCAGTGGGACTGTTTTAAGAAATACACCAGTAGCCAAAGAAAGCCCCAGAAATAAAAGAGTCGGTGGAAACTGCATCATAAATCCATACTCAGAAGAATAAATGGCTTTAATGATTGAACCACCCCCCCCCCCCCCAAAAAAAAAAAAAACAACCAAAAAAAAAACAAAACAATAATCCCTCAACCACTATACTTGCTTTTTTAAAACAAATTTTCTTCTTTGTATTTTTTGTTAGTTTTTGTTTTTCGCTATTTTGCATCATGCTATGCAATGAATGGACAAATGAATGAATGAATGAATAAATAAATAAAATTTACTTATTTGCAATTTATTTGACATATTTTGTGCATTTTATAGCTTTTATGATTTTTTATTATTTGAAATATAAAATTACAAATCCAGTATTGTATTTTTGCAGATTTTTAAAAAGTGTATCTGTCGAACATTACACACTACATGGAAAAAATGATCCCAAAAAGCATAATCACGCATATTTATACAAGTACTTACTGCACTGCCTGTTTCACAGCACCTGGCCAGCATTTGTACCAATCATGTACTGTAGAGCTGTCTGTCCCTACAAGAAGAAAAGACAAAAACAGGAAGAAGAAATTAAATGTATTTTAGTACAGCTTTGCTCTACTGAGACCATAAACTTTAGTGGCAGTGGAGAATGTCTGGTGGAACTGGCCAACTGTGCGATTTACTTCTACACCAAACATTTATCACTTTCCTAGGGTTTCTTTATGTCCCAATCTCTCTTGTCCTCTCAGTCTGTTGTCCCATCGTAAGGACAGGAGTGCCTGTTGTGCACATGATAAACTGGGGCCATGTGTTCTCCTCAACCTCTGAATATGGACCAGATCTTGTCAGTGGAGAAATAAATCCTCCAGCATGCCATGCATACAGTTTTGCATTATAGTGTTTTATACTGTTGAATGCTTGATTATGATTGTTTGAAAAGTGTTTTTCAGTGAAATGTACAGTTGAATAGTTCCAGGCAGGCTTTGACCACATTACAATTCTATGTCAGTAAACTGAATAATTTCAGTCATTAAAAAAAACCTTACAGTCTACAAAAAGAAAAGAACCAAACTCCCAAAGACAAAGATCAAGCAAATAAACATGTTAAAGTTTCCAGTGAAATACCTTTTCAAGAGTTCACTCTTAAATATTACTTGACGTTGTTTGCATGTTTAGCATGTTGTCTGGTCAGAGAACCCTGAGCTCAGAGATAACTGAGCCCAGGGCTCCCGCCTGGTCATTTAGCCTAAAGATAGTCTGACATCAGGTAGGTCTCAAGAGCTCCCCCTGGTAAAGGAGGAAAAGAAGGAGATGGGGTGGAAGGGGGGATTCTTCCAAAAATGAATATAAGGCAAGTAGCGTGAAATTGGTCTATTTATTGTAGGCTTGGATCAATCTGATAACGGATGAAAGACCAGCCACGATTAATCATATGACAGGTACCTCCTGAAATTAGTTTATAAAACGTCACTTATTTGAAAACACTTTCTTCTGCTCTTTCTCCCCTACAAATACATGTATCTGACATTTTTGGCAAAATTGAGTTATTCACATCAAATGACAACTTATTTACATGATGTGATGTTTTCTATGTGATGTGATGTTTACATTTTAAGACTTTTTATTAAAAAAAAAAGTTTTATCTACAAAGTCAAACTCTAGCTTGGCTCTATAAGGTTCTTTCTGTGAGCCAATCAGCATTTCGAATGCACACATGAGGACTAATCAGGATTAGCTTTCTTTGTCATTTCGTCGGACTGCTCCATTGACAGCGGGAAAGACCAGAAAGAAACACAAAATCAGAGTATAAATGTTTTATAAATAATACATTATAGAAAGCAAAAATTTAACTTTCTTAAGCATCAACATATTGTTACAACACTAATTTATATTTTTGTGATTGTATTTCTTGATAAGTTATGCTTCAATTAATGATGTGCCAGATAGAACCTTATAATTCCAAGTGAAAAATTGCTTATTGGAAAGTTCTATCTGAATTTGGCATGTTTGTTTTTACTTCAATTTGCAAATTTAAGAGAATTTTAAATAATTTACATTTAGAGTACATTTAGGGTCTCTGTCATGTTATTGTATGAAAGAGAACTCCTACACACATTGTTTGCTATATGGAATGCAAAAACTTTGAAGCTCAATATCTCAAAATCATTTAGAACGCAGATAGAACCTTATCATTCAAAAGTGACAAATTATATCCTGCTATCAACCCATAAAGATATTTTCCTATAATTCTCCCTTATTTTATATATTTCTATGAAGGGTGGCAATAAACATTAAAGAGCCGATCCTCCCTATTATCAACCCATACCGCCAAACCACCAGGGGACACCCCCCTCGCTCCTAAATGTGATTCTGTTCTGTGCTTTCATTTTATTTAGGCATGAAAACACATTGAAATAAATATGAAAACGGCCAGACTCCAAACAGTCAGTTCATGTAGCGATGAGTGACTGTCAGATGTGCTCTATTGTGATAAACAGACACTGTTTCCCAAACATCGGTACACGGGATTTGAAGTGAAGCGAAAGTGGACACTTGGTTTTGGGTGCGTGTTTGAACAGACATACAGTATATACACATAATAATAATATCTAAACATGTTATCCCTTTTCAAATCCCAATGTTGACAGGTATGTCACACATCCAGTACATAACATACTCGGAATGTCAAAACTGACCAATCAGAATCAAGCATTTCAGACAGCCTTGTAGTAATGACTAATGACTAAGAAATAATATTGGTTTCCATTTGATGGTGATTGAAAATATGGATCATATTCCACCAAAAACTGCTTTCTTGTCTGGAGTTAGAACATAGAAAAGAAAGTTTATGCAAATTGTTTTGTTAATATATATATATATATATATATATATATATATATATATATATATATATATATATATATATATATATATATATATATATATATATATATATATGTCTTTTTTTAATGTTAAACTTTTTAGTTAACATTGGGAAGAAATGCCATCAATTTCTTATAGAATAATTAGTTTTTTTCCCAATATTTAAGGTCTGAAAACATAATGTATTAAAATTATAATCTTCTGCAAATACATGTTCTGAATTATAATAAAATAAAACCCATTAATAATAAATATTTATATATAATATATGATAGATAAAATAAAACCCATTACTCAAATCAAGCTAAAACTCATAGCAAATCCAAACCACCAATAATAACTTTGAAGTAAATGTACTCATTTGTACTGTACCCAATGTACTGTTTGTACCCAAATGTACTGTAAATATAATAAGATATCTCTATTTACATTCCAGGACATGTGCCAAATAACAGAGGTTTGTTTTATTATTGGCTTGTTTTCTCATTTGTTTAAAGTGAAATGTCTGATCTCGTCACATGCGGTCTATGATCAAATCCATCTTCATCTTTTTTTGTTGGATCTTGCAGCTGTCTTTACTCCTGTCTCTCCCTGCTGTTGCTCTCTAATTGCACAGACCAAACTTTCATCCGTTCCATTACAGATGATCAAACCAGGACACTGAGAGCTCCTCTGGGCAGTACGAAATCATTCAAATCAACTCGTTCTTATTCATTGGAAACTGATTGTCCAGTTATGAATCCTCCATTTATTCTGCAAGCAAATCACAAATGTCCATCACTGTGATTATATGCTTAAATTTCAGCTCACAAAGAAAACGATGACTTATAGGCCAGGCAATCAATCAGCATTCCAACTGGCCTGGAATAATAATAATAATAATAATAATAATAATAATAACAATAATAATAATAATAATAATAACACTTTACTATTAGAGTAATTAAAGATTAATGACTAATATCTGAATTAATATTAGCATGAACTGATGGTGAATGAAAGAACCGACTTTCAGGAATTACAGGTCCCATGAAATTAAAATAATTTTTTTTTTAGATGTTAGTATTAGTATGTCAACCCATACTACAGTTTCTCATCACATCATAATCAATCAAATATAGTATCTGACATGCCCCACCGCCTTAAGATGCTTCACATTTGCTTTTCATTTGATGCACTTGATAAGCATAAGCAGAGCGGTGATGAAACAAAATGTTATTGGCTGTTTTTTTTTTAAAGAGGAGGAGCTACACTATCTCCCACCCATTCTTCATGTTTCAGTTGAAATTACGAGAGTGATGGCGGTCATATGCAGGGAATAAGTTAAGAGGGGGTTGGGGGGGGCGGGGGGTGATGGGGCATGTGAGAGAAAGTGGATTTTGGGTGCGAGAATACTGCCAATTGCTTGAGTCTCACGCCGAACGCATGAGAGTTGGCGGCCTTACACCGAACAATCAAAAACACTAAAAAAAAGCTGACAAGCGAAACCTGCTGGATAAAGCATATACAAACCTACAGTACATGTTATTCAGTCATATGATGGTACCACACAGATAACAGTCAAAAACGCGACATGACAGACAAGCAGATACATAATGTGGATGTACAGTTGATGTCAGAATTATTAAACCCCCTGAATTATTAGCCCCCCATTTATTCCCCCCCCTCCCCAATTTCTGTTTAACGGTAAGAAGATTTTTTTTAACACATTTGTAAATATAATAGTTTTAATAACTCATTTTTAATAACTGATTTATTCGATCTTTGCCATGATGGCATTAAATAATATTTGACTAGATATTTTTCAAGATACTTCTATACAGCTTAAAGTAACTTATAAAGGCTTAACTAGGTTAGTTAGGTTACCTTGGCAGGTTAGGGTAATTAGGCAAGTTATTGTATGATGATAGTTTGTTCGGTAGAATATAGAAAGATATAGCTTAAAGGGGCTAATCATTTTGACCTTAAAATGTTTTTTTTTTAAATTAAAAACTGCTTTTATTCTAGCCGAAATAAATCCAATAAGACTTTCTCCAGAAGAAAAAATATCATGAGACATACTGTGAAAATTTCCTTGCTCTGTTAAACATCATTTGGGAAATATTTAAAAAAGCAAAAAAAAAAATAAATAAAAAAGCAAAGGGGGTTTAATAACTCTGATTTCAACTGTAAGTATATGGATTTGAATGTATTCACTATATGTTTACAGCGTTTACCATACCTTGTATTGTCACAGCTGACCAATCAGAGTTGAGCATTCCAGACAGCCTCATAATAATTAACAATACATTTCTAATTAGATTTTTCCCATTTATTTAGTTTTTATATTTTTAGATTGTTGTATTTTTATTAATTTTAGTTTTACAGAGTTAACAGAACACTTCCTGTTTCAACCACAGCGAAGTATAGTGTTTTGTACAGCTTACATGAACTTTTCTGAATAAAATAATAGTTTGAACAGACCCTGAACCCAACAACACAAAAGCAACTTCAATGTATAAAAGTTAAAATTATGAAGAATTTAGACAAACTTCTTCATGCACAAGAGTGTGATTTTGTCTTCATGTCTTTGTCATTACAATTTGACATTACTAAGACAACAAAACTTGTCATAAGCTGTCATAAACATGATAGTCATGAAGGCATCATAAATATGCCATAAATTTTATGGCACTATCATTTCTGTATTTTTTTTTTACCTCAACTTGATTAGAAAAATCAAAAAAATCATGAGCCTTTGTAGGACACACAGATCAATGAAAGCATGATATTAATTAAAGAAAGGTGAAAAGAAGTCAAAGTGGACTGATTGACTGTAGCTTTCCTTGTGTTCTGGATAAGACAGATATAAGATTAGCAGAAGAGTTGTCTAATGGCTTTCTGTACTGTAATAAGGTACAGTGAATGGGAGTGGGACTCATGTTTACCTGCTTGGCAGAAAAGCCATAATCCATCTCCTGCTTTATTACACGATGGATCTTCCATCTACTGTTGGCCAGGTTATTGAAGGGAGTTGCTTTATCATGTATTGCAGCACCATCACTTCAATTAGCAACTGAAAAAAATAAGAAGGAACAAGAAAATCTTGTTTTCAATGGACTGGAGCGATCACATCTGATTCTGATGAGCTGCTGAGCAGTTAATTGCCGGCCCTTGATAAACGAGTCTCTTAAGGCTGTTTAAATAAAAAAGGATGAGCTTTTTGCACTGTTGATGTGCCGGGGCTGGTTCAAATTACGGACTTGTGACATATTATCATTATTTTGGAGAAACTGAAGTGCTTGAAGGAACATGTACAGTGTGGTGCATTACTTCATTTTATAAAGCCTGAGAAAAGCATAAAATGGCTTTTCAGAACTTCACTTTTTATTTAATCTGATTTATTTATTTATTTTGGTAATTGGCAAGCTAAGGCAAGTTGTCGCACATTAAAACTAATGGCTTGATATTTTTGTTTAACACAATCTTACATTTCTGATGGATCAAGCATTTACACATTTACAAGAAATTAAGGCAACAACTATTTTTTTACAGTCATGTACATTTATATATTTAAAATTATTAAAAAGAAAATAATAATAATAAAGTAGCAATAATTATTATTTATAAGAAACAATATGGAACCTTTGTGTTATTGTATGCAAAAAGAACAAAACAATACAAAACAAAACAAAACAAAATTTTTCACTAACACAACTGAAAAAAAATCAACATACTGTAGGTTCATTTTAAAAACATAGCCCTATATACATTCCTGGAGATCATGAATCATGTAGCCAGCAGTACGTATGGCTGCATTTCATCTGTAAAACAAATGCTACGAGGTGGTATGATGACGTTACGTTTTGCGCTCACCAGCTGACCGATTACCTTCATATGGATGGCTTCCCCCATGTTACCAGTTTGTCCGGTGGCTCGACATGCATGTCAGCAGAATTGAGATGCAAAGAGGAGTTGACCATGACGGTTTGAGTCTAGCGTAGAGCGGTTCAAGTAAGCGGGTAAGACAAAAACAGAAGCCAAAAAATAAATAAGTAAATAACAAGGTGAGAATGTGGTAAAATCTGAAAACGTAGTAAAAATCAGGAGCGCGCTTTTCTTTTTCTGGATTGCTTTTTCAAACTGTCTGTTGGGTTTAGGGAAGTAGGTGGGCGCTGCTCAATCAGTGCTTTTAAAAAACACTATTGGTTGGGTTTAGGGAAGGAGGAGGTTGTGTCAGACGATTGGTCAGTTGACGTCGGCCTTTGGTCGATTTACGTGAGAACAGCAAGCGTGAATGCCACTTGTAAGAGAAATTTGAGATATCTAAAAGTGTACACAGCGGCCTCTGGTGGATTTACGCGAGAACAGCAGGTGTGAACGGCACTTGTGAGAGAAATTTGAGATATCAAAAAGTGTACACAGCGGCCTCTGGTGGATTTACGTGAGAACAGGAGTGAATGGCACTTGTGAGAGACATTTGAGATATCAAAAAGTATACACAGCAGCCTCTGGTGGATTTACGTGAGAACAGCAGGTGTGAACGGCACTTGTGAGAGAAATTTGAGATATCAAAAAGCATACATAGCGGCCTCTGGTGGATTTATGTGAGGACAGCAGGCATGAACGGCACTTGTGAGAGAAATTTTAAATATCAAAAATTGTACTCAGCGACCTCTGGTGGATTTACGCAAGAACATCAAGCAGAAATGGCACTCGCGAGAGAAATTTGAGATTTCAAAAAGTGTACACAGCGGTCTCTTGTGGATTTTTGGATTCACAAAAATTGCAAAAAATGTAGCTCCTTGTTCGTATTTTGCACTCTCCATAAATGTATATATCGGCAAGTTTTCAAAATGAGCCTGGGTTGGAAAAAATGTCAAAGTAAGTCACTTTTGGTGTGCATACATTTATTTATTTATTTATTTAGAAATAAACAAATAAAATAAAAATACATACAAGATTTCAATAATGGTCTTGATTTTCAGTAGCCATTAGTTTTCACTCTCACATTATACTTATAAAAATAATTCAAATGCCGATTCGGTGCTGCTTAATATTTCAGAGAATTTTTTTCACATTTTCTTTGTTGACCAGAAATATAATTAATAAGAAATTGCCTTTACTGAGACCTTTAATCAAATGTACAGTATGACATACGTACTAAATAAAGGTACAACTTTCTTGAAAAAAAAGTGTAGTACAACATTGATAGAATAACCTGCGACATTTAGCCTCGGTCTTGCTTTTCATATACAGAGCATATGCATATTTAAGTACATACTCTATAAATCGACAGTGTGCTTCTTTGTGTGTGTTTTAAAGAAGCTGTATCTGAGATATCACAGGTTTTCTCTCGTCACTGTCTCTCTGACCTCCACCAGAAATTAATTACACATTTAGCAGTGGCTCAAAGCGGCACTCTCTTTCTTAAACAGAAAGAGGAGAGATGGCGGAATGAGAGTGTGTATATGTGAGATAGAAGTAAACATTTCGCTAAAGGAATAGGTGGCCATGGGCAGATGCTTCTCTCTTCTTGTCTGTGGGAGCTGCATTAGCCACTACTTTAATAACAGAAATATAGAAGCTATAACTCTCTTCCCACTGGCAGTGAATAAACCGAACAGTTCGGTTATATTTGATGGAAAAATATTACTTTTGCTTACCCATTCCCTTCTCAGACATCTCAACAAATAAAGCACCACCTGCAGTCTGTTTTTCCAAAACAATGTGACTGTCAATAAAATGGATTCTGTTTGAAGATCAGTGTGTGCAGTTATGAAGTTTATGACTGTGTAGTACTGGCAAAATCACTATATTAAATGTTGATATTAATCAAGAAAAAAGTCATTTACTTTAATGAATGAATGAATAAAAGATAAATATCTGAATTAATTAGTAATAAATAAAAAATGCTTTTTTGTTTTTGGTTTGGTTTATGTTTTGTTTTGAATTTTGTTTAGCTTTGTTTTGCTTTTTTGTTATTTAAATAAATCCAAATAACATTTGTTACATTTCTGTAAAAATTATTAAAAATATTTATAGGGTGAAAAACAAAGAATAAACATGGAGTATGGAGAAACTAGAGATTATGAAAAGCAGGACACTTAAAATGTGTCATTTTTAATATCATATGAACTTATGAATAAATGAATGAGCATTTGTAAAACATTTAAATCATATTTTTGCAACATTTCAGTTCAAAGAATACATAATTATGATTAAAAATATGTATATGTTTTAAGAGAAAAACAAAGAATAAGCATGAATTGCAGAAACCTGGGATTACAAAAATAAGAAATTTGTAATAAAATAAATAAAATCACCTTTAAAACATATAAATATGAATCCAAAACTATTTTAAAGTGGATTTTTTTACAAGATTACAACAAGACTACAAAAACAAATCCTTATAATTTATAATACAATAAAAAAACAGAAAAAACAAAAACAAAAAACAAACAAAAAACATTTCAATGAAAAAAAATATATATAAATAAATGAATAAACAAACTTGATTCAAATCATGTTTGAAGTGATATTTAAGGACTAAAGAGTAATTGTTGCAGCGAGAAATTCATTAATCCATTTTCCTCTGGCTTAGTCCTTTTACTTATTAGGGGTCGCCACAGAGGAATGAAACCCCAACTTATCCAGCATATGTTTTACCAACACAATCTCACGGCAATTTGTAACTTTTTGATTTAGTGGCTAATTCGTACGAATTCATACAATCTAATTCGTACAATTTAGTACGATTTGCTCATCCAACAATGACGGTTGGGTTTAGGGGTGGGGTTAGGTGCCACGCCTCCTTTTTAAAATCGTACAATTTCGTACGACTGACGCCAACTAACCCAGCCAAGGCTCGAACCAGCAACCTCCTTGCTGTGAGGCATATATATATATATATGAATATATAAATGAATAATTGAATAAAGTATAAATTCATTCATTCATTTTTGTTCAGATTAGTCCCTTTACTAATCAGGATTAATAAAGGGACTAAACCGAAAAGAAAATGAATGAATGAAAGCAATAAATAAATCCAAACTACATTTGTTAAATTTCTGTAAAACAAGTATTTTTTATTCTTAAACAATAGTTCAAGTAAATAAACAATTTAAATACAAATAATATCATGAAGTATAATTTAAAGAATAACCATAAAAAAACCCTAGGATTTGAAGCTTTAGTAGAAACCCCTAAAATTATTAATTAAATTATGCACACATCTTGTTCATAGTAATTAACTCAGTTAAGTTAGTCCCAACCTATGCCTTTAAAGTCTCCCCAACAATTTTAATCATCTTTTAAAAAGTAAAACACAAAAGAGGCTGTGCAGAGAGGTCATGCTATAAGGTCTGCATAAGTATTCATTAATCTAACGAGGATTTTGACATTCAGGCCTCGGGCTTCTTTCCCTGATGTACACAAGGACTGAATTACAGCACAGAGTGGATTATTCCTCTTTGGGGCAGTGGAGCCTCCTTCTCTCCAGCTTTAATTAAGTTTTCAGAAGGCCATTAATGAGAATGTTTATTAGCTGGAGGATACAGACTGATTGTAGAGGGAGAGCTGGAGATATTGAGGACTCCCACTCTGTGTCAACTGATTTCTGCTCTGCGAAGAGTCCCAAACATCTACTTGTTTAGTTGTCACATTAGCCTGGTGATGTGTAAAGTGTCTTGATGAACAGTAGGGTAAAACCTCTTTGTAATATATTAAGAAGCTTGTTGTGCCCCGGTGTCTTCCAGTATGTTAATTCAAGGATTTTTTTTCATATAGTGGACTATGTTGCTCAGGCCTTTGAGCTTTCAAAAAATGCAGTTTGAGTGCAGCATTTGGGCTCTATCATATATCATATCATCTCACATATCAGTGTGTTTTTACCAGATTCAGCCTGATGCAGGTCTCATTTTAACATCCTGTGAAGAAAATTGTTTAAAGTCATCATGAAACAGAAGTTACATTGTCTTTTTTTCCTCTATCGTGATGTACATCCACTTAAAATGATGCTAAAATGAGAAAACATATGACGGTGCATGATTTCATCTTTTGGTAACTGATTGGATCATTGGAAGGTACTAACAAAATGAAGAAAGATTGATGAATGCATGAAGGCATAATCCCTGCTAGTGATTATTAATGATATGTGACTGAAAGGGAATCCACAGCCCATGTACATGTTACTTACTACACATACAGGGATGCGCAGCAGCACACAAACATCTTTAAATATGAAAAATATGAGTGACTACATAATGGCAGAATCTTTATTTTTGAGTGAACTATCTCCCTCTTAGGTTTAGAACCCATGCAGGCCTCTGTTCTGAGATATCTAAAGAGCCCTATCATACACCCCGCACAATAAGGCGCAAGACGTGTTTGGCGTGATTTGTTGCTATTTTCAAACCAGCGCAACCCTGATTTAGACGTTTTGTGCCATGTTGTTTAAATAGCAAATCCATTTGCGCCACTTAGTGGACTTATGGGCATGCTGGTCTATAAAAGAAGTGTGATAAGGCGCATGTTTGGCGCATTGCTATTTTGAGGAACTAAATTCCAGCACAAAGCGGGTTAGTTGAGTGCCTATGTGAGTCCATACACTTACACATTGCTTACATACAGGATGTACAGCAATACACAAATATCTTTACGCATGAAAAAAATAATAATTAAAATTTTACAAAAATTATTATTTTTTACATGAATATAAAAACCACTACCTCTATGACTTGCTTTTTTAGTTTATTCATGATAATTTACATTTGTTTTATTATTATTATTGTTATTAGCAGTGCTACTTATTATATGTATATTTATATTTGTTTTAATAGAAACAAGTTTAGATTTGTCCACCTGTCGGGTTTTGGACCATATGGGGCATAGGTTGTGTGTTTTTATGATATAATATATGATATATTCATTAGTTGAAAATTAACACTGAATTTAGAAATAGTTTAGAAACAAATCTTTGCGCTTAACAAACTAAATTAAATATGTAGGCTAATGGATGTCTTCAGTGGAGTGTACAACACAGAGAAAGTAAAGAGGTCGAATGGAGGAGGTTTGTTTTTATACCTGCACAGATGGTCTGTTTAACAGTTCTCTGTTCTCTGATTGGTTTAATGCATGTTGTGCTCAAAACACACCCATAATTCATTAGGAGAATAAGCACAACCCTGTTAGACCTTGCACCGCTGCGTAGAGCATATTTTTCTGTCCTCAAAATAGCAAAAGTTAATTCAGACACACAATGCGTTTGCGCCATGTGCTTTTGACTTTGCACCTAGATCATTAAAATAGAGTTCTGGAAAATTCTGGAACTACTTTAATGTTACATCCAAATATGTGCTGTTCACACAGGCAAGGACGTTCCGGAATATTTCTAGAAAGAACCATTCACACATCCATTCCAAAATACCGGTAAATTCTGACCTCTAAAATCATTGACCAAAAATGACCTCTAAACAGCCAAGCTTGTACTAAACAAGAAGTGGGTTAGTCTTTTTCCTGATGATTTCACTTGTATTTAAAACTTTAACATTCATGTAGCTGCTTTTGTCCCAGAAACAGACCAAATAATTTGGAAAAAATCTGCTAACGTTGCCATCTGTCAGAAGCGCTAACCGCAGCTAAAAACAGCTTTGTTTACACATTTGACAACATTGCAAATTCCGATGGATATTGTAAACAACATCGATGAAAAGATATGTAGAAACACAATCGCATATCGAGATACATTTGAGTGTGTGTTGCAGCTTGTGAGATACTTCTTAAAACAAAAGATTACCAATGTTGTAGGATACTCAAATCTGACTCACAGGAGCGCTCCTTTACATGCACTTGTGTCACACAGCTGAACGCAGAGCTGGCAGGTAAACTCACAGCAGTTTATCATAAGCATTTTATCGATCATTTTTTTCTACAGTTCGCAGAAACATAGAATTGTTATCTAACTATCAAGCACCTAAATGTGTCCAGAGGTAGATTTAAAGCTGTCTATTTTCATAAACAGCGCGGATGTGAATTTGTCAGATTGGTTGAAGTAGATGTCCATGTCAGTGCGTTCTAAACATGAATGCTCTCTTTCCGGCGATTTTCCTTCTGCATTCACACAGGGCAGCATTTTGGGAAATTACCAGTAATGTTGCAACTTCTCTTTCTGGAAAATTGCTGGAACGAATTTACCTGTATTTCCAAAAAGGGCCTGTTCACATATGATCCCTTTCTGGAAAATTGCTGGTAATTCTCTGGAAAAATCCGTATGTGTGAAAAGGGCTGATGCCAATGATGTGCGAATCGCATTGACAAGTGACATACAATCATATAGGAGAAAAAAAATTGTAATTGGGTCACTTGAACCAACCAGTGTAAATGTGGCCTAAAAATCTACAACAAACACACTAACTAATGCTGCATTGGTTCAAGTGACCCAATCCCAATTTATTTCTCCTATGTGGCACAGATCGGATTCGGCCCATGTACGTGTAAGCAGGAAAAAAAATTACATGGATTCCAATTTACTCAAATCTGATTCAGGCTTTGTTCTTATATGGAAATGTATCCAAATCGGATCTGTTTCCTCTGGTCTGCAGTATAAGCAGGTAGATCAGATTTTCACCTGTCAATGTGAGTTGCACGTCATTAAAAACTGTAGCCAATGAAGTCAACTCTGCTGAAGTCTGTTCGGAGATGAAACCGTCAGAGTCCTAAACTTTAAGTCTCATATACTAGAACAAAAAAAAGCTTTTATATTGTCATATAGCACAAGCATTCAAGCATGTTAGTGTGTATGTGTGTGTTTGCTCTTTTTTTACTGGTCATTGTGTCTTGTCATTGTGTGCAGTGTAAATGCAGACAATCGGGTACGAGTCACTTTTAAAAGGTGTAAGTGGGTTATTAAAAAAATCAGATACAGTCACAAAATTGGAATTGATCATGAAGATTTGCAGTGTTAATGCAGCTTAACTAACTAACTAACCAACCAACCAACCAACCAACCAACCAACCAACTAACTAACTAACTAACTAACTAACTAACTAACTAACTAAAAAAAGCAATGGTAGGAGAATGGGATATGCAAAAAAACAGGGGACTCAAATATGAGTTGAAGCTTGTGATAATAAATCAATCTAATAACTTCAAATTAGCAATAAACAGTACCCAGGTAGCAGAGAATTCTGGCCCAGATTTGGCATAAAGCTGTCACAGCAGGCATTCATCCGGCACTGGTATACAGCATGGCCTGGGTTTGGCAGAGGTGGCACCGTCTTTAAGGCAGCACACAATACTTGGGCCAAATATAAAATGTATTTGTATAAAATGTAAATTGATAAGTGGGCCATGTAAGTTTGGCCTATCTTGGCCCCCATTTAAAATAAATTTTTCTTATTTTTGAATGAGGAAAAAAACTTCTACCAATCAGATCGATTCGAGAAAAAAAGCACAATGTTTCAAGGGTTTATCAATTTCATTGCAGTTGTAATGCACCAACATATCTGGCCCAGTTCAGGCCCAGTTATGGGTTAATAACTTGGCTGAGACTTGGCCCAGATATGGTCCATGTTTGGCATCCAGACTTGGTCCAGTCATGCATCGTAATTCATTGCAGCATGTGGGCCAAGCAAAAGCTGATTGTGTGGGCCAGAGAAATTTTGCTATGTGGGATATGTTTGGATTCATCAACCAGAGTTACATACTTCTGAATTAGACAAAGGTTTCAATGTGCATATAAAGGTATATGGATATAAATTTAGCATTGATTTGTGTCTGTGCAGTAAACCAAATATTGAGATTTTCACTTTGCCAAGTGAAGTTGGTTGCATAAAACTTGTTTTTACAATACAATGAACTTCTTTGTAGCATATGTCGAAAGAAAAGCTGAATTTGATTCCACAATTCATGACCCTTTTAACAATCAGACATTTTATCATGTATCATTTAACCAAACAAAAAGCAATTCATCAGTTACAGAACGCTTACAGTTTTTGTGCATCTCATAACCTGCATTATGATTCTGCAAATGACATTTGCAGTCCGGCTGTATTTGTTTTAGGGCTGTTTTCTCTCTCTCCGCTTTAAGTGGCTTTAGAGTGTCTGATGTTTACAGTGCTGGTATTGATTTGATTCTGAGCTTTAGTCCACAGACTCAATAGCAAGGGCCCGTGGCTATTGAACCACGCAGACGGAGTCAGATCGCCTGTGCGGCATGGAAATAACGGGCCTGGGTTACCAGCACCCCGAGTGGAAATGTTAAAGCAAGGTGAGCAAGGTTAAATCTATACTCTCAGTCAGTCTGCACAAACACGGCACACGCAGGAGAACAGAAGGACCCGCGGCAAGAAAGCAAGATGTCATCAGGGGAGTAAACTCATTTACACATGCATGTACACGCACAAAAACACACGCTTTGGCATTTCAGAGAAGTGCATTAGTGAGCATTTAGAATACTTCTGTAAAAATCTTAGATTAGATAAATATTATTTTATATAAGCTTTTGTAAATGTATGCTACAGAGGTAAGAATGTAAAAAAAAATGTTTTATTCAGCACGTCTGCTCTCTTGTTATTTGTATTGTTATTCAGAATTTAATCTGTAAGTTATCCTAAAGGCATTTTTGGGAAATATGATTTCCAAGATGCTGAAAACAGATGGAATCAAGCAGAATTAAGCCACAAAAATAGAAAAAGATCTGCATAACGCAGAATTTTACACTGAATTTGTAAATAATTTCAGTAAATAATTTCAGAAGAATAACTCAATGGACATACTGTAATCAGATATGCAACATGGACTAGTGTTTATTAATGATAATTGTTGTTCAATTGAGTATATTTCATGATTTCAATTAATTGGGCATGTTTTTTTAAATTAATAAAATGCATTTTAACCAGATGGGAAAAAAAAAAACACAAAATGGATTTCATGAGACCCTGCTCTTTTAATCACAGTTTAATTTGGATTGGTAACATCACAATCTTATTGTTTCATATATTGTTTTATATCATATTTTATTTCCAGTAACAAAATGAGTTGTTAACTATAATAACCTTGATTATCATGCTAACTTTATGTGGCACTCCCTTAAAATCCAAATTAGTTAACCTGACTAAGCCACCCTGGTGGGGGGCCAGGGAAGTACTCCCAGTTAGGACTCACAAGTAAGTTTTACCACTTTGAAGCCAGCCAGCTGTAGCGGGAGCAGGGTAGTCCAGCTGCAACTCGGAATGGTCAGCTAACCCACCTAAATTTCACCCCACATCAACCGCTGCGCACACATTATAATGGAAATCGTATCACTCAACACAGACCCCTGTGAAACACCACCGAAAGGGGGCTACTTGCCTTCCCTGCTCCACATCCAGGCCTTAATGGCTTGTGTTGGACTGACTGAAGCCCATGCTAAATGGTTACTCCCACAAGCAGATGTGTCAGTTATCACTCATGCATCCACTTGTCTCTATGACTGTGAAGCAAAATCCACCACAATAGTTGCAATCTAAACAACTACATTCTAGACTAAAAAGCCTCAAAAGTACATTATGTTGTCGAACAGCAGCAATATTTGTCAAAGTGTAGTGTCCTCTGCTTGTTGCTGTATGTGGGCGGAGTAATACACAAGTGTGAAGGGTTAAGAGGCTGGACAGTGCTGTTATTGCAGAATATCCCATGGCTATCAGCCAATCAGATTCAAGAACCAGACAGAACTGTTGTATAAATAAATTAATAAATAAATAAATATTTATAGTTTTGCTGTGCAATGGCCATCAGTTTCAATAGGACCACTGTGTACACAGCATGCCTTAATAGTTATAATGGTTGGAGAGTTGGACTTAGCATCAAAAGGTCTCAGGTCAAGTTACAACTCCAGCAGGGGTTGTAGGTGGGGAGAGTGAATATATCTAGCATTCTGTGATTTCCTTGTGTAAGGCTTTGAACCTCCGACTGTTCCCCAGGCAGCCCACTGCTCAGAGTGTTTACTGGTTTAAGTGTCCGTTAAATGCGTAAATGTAAATATAAGCTGACATCTCACCATCACAGACAAAGCACGGCTATATAAAACCAACACAGAGGAAAAAAAAGAGACTGCATGTCATTGTGTTTTTGGTGAGCTGGAGTTACACTACTAGACACTGGAAAAAAACAAAAAACTATTTGTATGCTGAAGACATGAGTGTGTGCGGGTGTTCCTAAAAGCTCAAGCGTCATTGGACATTGTGATTTTTGGATACTTTTTGGAGAGTCTGTCTGATGGGTGTCATGTGGGAATGCTGTGTTTGTGTGTGTGTTCTGAATACTCTGATGTACAGACACAGAAAATCAAAGACAAGAGATAAAAACAGCTGAGGCACAGGTAGCCATCGGCGTTTCAGCTGATACTTAGAGGTCTCATCTTTTCTCTCTCTCTCTCTCTTGCTCTCTTTCCCTGTGTCTCTATTTCACTCAAAAACACACACGTAAATTTCATATATGGTTTACGGGGACTCTGCTTAGACATACTGTATTTTGTATTGTAAGACACAGAAAATCAAAGACAGGAGATAAAAACAGCTGAGGCACAGGTAGCCATCGACGTTTTAGCTGATACTTAGAGGTCTCATCTTTTCTCTCTCTTGCTCTCTTTCCCTGTGTCTCTATTTCACTCAAAAACACACACGTAAATATCATATATGGTTTACGGGGACTCTGCTTAGACATACTGTATTTTGTACTGTAAAAAAAATTATTATATGACCATAACCCACTCTTATCTCTAAACCCAACCCCTTTTTTTATTGCAAAAAATCTTCAAGTATGATTTTAAGTAAGTATTATGAGGACGCAAGGCATATCCTTGTAAACCACCTTAAGAGAGTACATCTACAGTAGGCCATTATAACATTTTGTGTTCTCGTAAACCACATAAACAAGTATACACACATGCATGTTGGGGATTACCCAGAGTAATAATTACTTTTTATACTGTACAGAAATGTATATTCTGTCCCCCTACCCCAACCCTACCCCTAAAGCCAACATACATAATAAGCATTCTGCAGTTTTACATTTTCAAAAACTTAATAGTTCCCAAGCCATTTTCCAAAAATGGGGACACTTGTGGGGACATTTTTGTTTTTGTCCCACAAGTGTCCCCATTTTTTGAAAAAAAATATCATTGGTACATCCTATGTGGGGTACACAATATGTGGTGCTCACAACTTGATAATAACCAGGTGGACATGCATACAGTACATACTTAAACACACACATCAAGCATTTGCCACAGCCATATCACCCTGCAGCCCACAACTGGCTACTCACTGAAGCTATGTAGGGCTGCACCTGTTCAGTACCTGGATGGGAGAACACATGGGAAAACTAGATTGCTTATAGAGATGGTGTTAGTGAGACCAGCAGGGGGCGCTTGACCTGTGAGTCCTAACGCCCCAGTAAAGTGAAGGGTACACTATACTGTCAGTAAGTGGTGTCTTTCGAATGAGACGTTAAACCGAGGTTCAATGCAATGAAAAATCTCATAAAGAGGGGTGTAACCCAGTGTCCTAGTCAAATTCCCCCATCAGCTCTTACCGATCCTGGCCTCCCAATCATCCCCATCCACTGAATTGGCTCTATTACTGTCTCTCCACTCATCTATAGCTGGTGTGTGGTGAGTGCACTTACGCGGTTGTCCTGTGGCTGCCATCACATCATCCAAGTGAATGCTGTACACTGGTGGTGGTGTGGCGAGATCATGATTGTGAAGTGTTTGTTGGTGTATGGCCATACACGATAAATACGGTATATAAATACACATTACATTGCATATGAATTCTGACCTTGAAACTAAACTGTATTTTCTGGCAACTGAATAAACTAAAGGCGTGCTCACTCTATGTAAAGTTGCCTTGAACCGTGCCGAAGTACGCTTGTTCCCCCTCCCCTCTCCCCCAACAGCCTGCACTGACACTTCATTTTGCCTTCTGAACTGGAGCACGCTTACATCATCTATGATGCGACTGTTCAGTTTAGCAGAAGAGAAGCGCTCTCACTCCGCACAGTGGACATTGTTTTAGTTAGATTGTTTTGTACTATTTTATGTTGTTGGATATGAGGTGACATGCAGTCAAATATTTTGCTGAACAGATCCACCACTTTTGATGCTCATAAATTATCATAAAAGTCATTGTGCTGCACATATTAGGAGGTTTGCTGAAGGTGCAACTGACCTGCAGCGAGGGGTTTGCGTCTTTAATAAACTATGACAGTTCAGGTTTATTGAAAGGAAGAATAATTAATAAAAGTCCCTTAAAAGTAACATTGTGTCTTCAGTTTCAGGCCAGCCAACTGAACTGCGGCTGGGTCCAATTCGGAGCACTCACACTTGTCAAACAAACCGGGAAATGCTCCTGGGCTCAGCTTGGATAGCATAATGTGAGTGCACCCTAAATAGTAACAGTTTAGTGAGTGATAATAAATAAGCTAAAAAAATATGTAGACTTTAAAAAATATTAATGCTACAAAAAGTGTTACTAAAACGTAAAATTAAACCATAAAATATAAATCAAAAACAATTTTAAACTATTAATTGAAAAAAAATTACTCAAAGATACTGAATCTACCCCAAAAAGAAGTCCATAAGACCCATGTATTTAATTTATAAGCCATCTGAAAACAGATTGATCAGCAATCATTCAAACTCACATGGTGAAATAAATAAACCAATTTACTAACATGATCAGACTCCCATAACTTTTTTTTTGTTTAAGAAAAATAAATCAAAACTCCTAATACATTTAAATGACATCAATGCAAATAATAAAAAATAAACATATTCAATGAATAAATGAATTTCTTACTAATTTGCAAATACTACCACGCAAACCATAATTCCTTAAATCCATGTCTGTCTTTATCTGTGACAAATAAACATTCAGCAAGTCTTGCATCTCAGTAGAGCCCTGAAAACAGAGCTAATGGCTAATGTATTTAAAATTAAGAGGCACAGCACGCAAACAGCTCTGGGTGTTGGTGAAGTGAGAGATGTGGGAAAAGAGTGGAGAGGAACACAGAGCTGCGGGTCTTCACAGCTATATTAAAACACCCAGTGAGACCTTCCACCTTTTGGCATTCTGTTCTCCATATCTCTCTCCTGGCGTGTTATTAAAATAACAGAACGCTGAACGGACTCCATCGAGTGTGGAAGTGGGAACTTGCTGAACCCATTAGACAGGTTAATTAGTACAAAGGGCCAGGGCTCAACTCTGAATGCACTCTCGGATAGTTGCAAAAAATAAAAAATAAATAAATAACAGCTCGGCCACTGCACTTCGTTCCACTCGGGCTTCCTGAAAACACTCAAGGTTTTCTCCGTGGCTGATTCTTCCCAACTAAATGCCAGCTGTCAGTCAAGTGCAAGGCATCACATCCAACATTATCAACCTGTGACATGAGCATGATTTTAATCATTGTCCTTCTGTTCATTTACGCAGCTTTAAGGATACGATTGAATTATTTAATCCCATAATTGAGGCTACAGGCCTTTACTTGAATCCATGGCTAATAGAGATCATTAGGTTAACCTTAAAAGTTTAAAGATTAAATTAGCTTTCCTCACGCATATGATGTTTATGCATCATCTGACTTTCCTGTATCTCACATTGCAGAAAAACTGGCACTGTTAACCGTTAACTGTTAACCGATTTATATATAGAGAGATGTGACACCCCCATGTTTGGCATTCAACTCTGGTTATTTTTTATGTTAAAAGAGATATCTGATTAGATTCTTTTTACATCTCATCATCTTATAGAAGTGTTGAATAAAACTCCAAAGCTCTTCAATTATACTTTTCGATTGATTTATTTAATTAAAATAGTTGTATTAGATGAATGCATGGATTGATCTGCAGATAGATATATGGATGGATGTGTAGATGGATGGATGGATGAATTGATGTGTAGATGGATAGACGGATGGATAGATAGAAATGTAGATTGCTGGATGAATGTGTATGGACAGATACAGTAGATATGAAGATAGATGGATGATGGATGGATGGATGAGTAGATAGATAGATAGATAGATAGATAGATAGATAGATAGATAGATAGATAGATAGATAGATAGATAGATAGATAGATAGATAGATAGATAGATAGATAGATAGTGGATGTGTAGATGATAGATATAAATGTCGATGGATGATGAGTAGATGGATAGATATGTAGATGGATGGATAGATATACAGATGGATAGATGGATGGATGAATAACTAGATATGGAGATAGATGGACGAACGTGTAGATGGATAGATAGATATGTAGATGGATGGTTGATTAGATGGATATGGGCAGATGGATGGATGTGTAGATGGATGGATGGACAGATGCACGGATGGATGAGTAGATAGATAGTTATGTGAATGGGTGAATGTGTAGATGGATAGATAGATATGTAGATGAATGTATAGACAGACAGACAGACAGACAGACAGACATATAGATAGATAGATAGATAGATAGATAGATAGATAGATAGATAGATAGATAGATAGATAGATAGATAGATAGATAGATAGATAGATAGATAGATAGATAGATAGATAGATAGATATAGATAGACAGATAGATATTCAGTAGTCTATAGTTTTTTACCTTTGAAAATGTTATCAGACCTTTACAAAACAAAACAAATACTATTATGTAACCAAACTCATACCTAATAAATCAAGTCACACTGAATATATAATTTTGTTATAATAGATTTTATAAAGGGACTTATAGACTTCTCAGTGTTCTTGCAAAACTCCCAAAAGATGAAATATGAAGATTGAAGAATTTACTGTAAGCAACAGACCATCTTTTAGTCAGACAGGCCTGTAATGATAGCTTTAATAACCACCATCTGCCTGTGCCGAAGGACTTTTTGACTCCATCAGTATTTGATGAGACAAGGGCTTTGGGGTATAAACAGCCAGAGACCTGCTTCTTCAGACACTCCGTAGAGCACTAGGGACACTTAGACTCCAGGGTGTTCTGCTACACATTAGCACCCTTTCTCTGATACACTGAAACCATTGCATGGCACCTTCAATCAAGAGCAGAGACTGTGCCAAATAAGACATGTAAGGTCATTGTCTTAAAAGCCTCCCTCGAGTCAAAGTTTTTTAGGGTATGTGATGTATTCTGAAATGCAATCAAAAGGTAAATTGATCTCAGAAATACTTTAAAATCTATATATGAATGTGTCCACAGCTGCCTATGCAACAAGGACAGCTTCGGAGCACTCACTCATGTGTAGGAGTACAGCGGATGTTCTTGACTGAGGAAATTTCTATAGTGACAGAAAACCTTGACACTGTCACTTGAATCACTCTCCTTATGCATATTTTCTACTCTATCTGTTATTCATCAAGTAAACTGAGATGCTCATAGACTGGATGATGAATGTTTTTAATGAGTCATTGCAAAAGAAAATGTGTTTTGTGCCATGCAAATGTAATAGAGGCCAGCTATTATGAGCTGTGCAAGTAAACCATACTGCTCTTGCCTCAAGATGTGTGTTAGTGACTGATGTTAGACTGATGTGGCCTCCCATGCCAATACCTCTAGCTGAAATCTCATTCAGAGCGAGAAGAACTGGAGGAGTTACATGGCCCCATGAGATGCACTAGTAAACAATGCTAGATGCTGTGGTCTTGCACTTTGTAGCACACCGACCTATTAATGCAAGTTATTCTGGTTCAATAATGGATGGTACGGATAAACTGGAAGGATTACATTTTGTGACCCGGAATGGGAGTTAGATTTGTGGGGCTGCTTCTGAAAAGTCAACTAGCCATTAGTCAATGAAAAGAGGCTTGGTTGAGCAAAATTGTATTAGTGGCAGATTTGTATAAATTTGTTTTCTAAATCCACAGGGTATGGTTAAGTAAATCACACATTTCATGATGGACAGATTGTTAATGGCTGCTCCATACATTAGGCAGGACATGGAAGTGATTTCCTATCATTCATCGACCTCAGATAGCAACTTTAGACGGCCACTCAATTTAATCATTAACTGAAAAAAAATGCTCTGTTCAAATGTCTGAGTGGAGTGTGGAAGCTGAACAGTAGAGTTCACAGCACTGTTGCAATTTTGCTCTTAAAGTAGACCATCATTTTTGGTCCTAGAGATAATAGTAAAGCAGTAATGCTTTCAGATCTGCGAAGACTTTATTTGTGCTCAATATCAATAACAACAAAACATAGCACTTCTGAAAAATAAAGCAAGGATCAGGGAGATGTATTTTGTTACAATCAGCTATAGAACTAAAAAAGTTTCTTGTGATATGAAGATACTTAATAAATAAAATAATAAACCTTTGTTTTTAGGAGACTGTCTAAACTTTCAAGTTAAGCTGAAACGCTAAGCTAAATGTTATTACTCCCTCCATATGTTTTCCCTAACACATTAACTATCATTTCTCCAGCCAGGCAAGCTTTACAATAAGTGTGCACTTTAGGGCTTAAAGTATCATTACTTTGATTTAAATGGTTTATTAATGAATGTTCGATTAGCTGGCTTATGGTCAAAAGGAACAACTATTGATAAACAGTGAATTATTTTTTTCAGCAAGGAAAACCCCTTGAGATTTACAAGAGGAACAATTCAATTCATCTTTATTTCTATAGCCCTTTTACAATGTTGAGTCTGTCAAAGCAGCTTAATATAGAAGTTCTAGTAAAATGAAACTGTGCCAGTCCAGTTTTTTGAGTTGAAGTTCAGTTTAGATCAGTTTAGTGAGGTTTAAATTTCACAGCTGAAAGTCCAAATACTAAAGAGCAAATCCATCGATGCGCAGCTCCACAAGTCTCAAACCAAGCAAGCCAGTGGTGACAGTGGCAAGGAACAAAACTTAACCAATTGACTAATGTGAAAAAAAAAACCTCGAGAGAAACCAGGCTCAGTTGGGCACAATCATTTCTCCTCTGGCCAAAATGAAAGAACCAGAGGGTTCACATTGGTGTCATAAGCCAGATAGGAGTGAGGTTTACAAGTGGAATGGGTAGAACCAGAGGAGCTGCACTGGTGCTTTGGCATGAATGAGAGTGAAGTGTAGAGGTGGGATGGGTAAAACGAGGTTGGAATGGTTTATGGACTGAGTGTCATTGTTAGTAGATGTTATGCTAATAAACCCCTAGGCTGCATCCGCATACTTCCCTACTATAAAGTATGTGAAAAACAGTATGCGATTAGAGCATAGGTCCGGCAGCTAGCTCTCTAGCCAACAGCTAACTCTTTGTAACTCTCACATGGTCACCCACTGAAGCTAAGCAGGGCTGCACCCGGTCAGTACTTGTATGAGAGACCACATGGGAAAGCTAGGTTGCTTCTGGAAGTGGTGTTAGTGAGGCCAGCAGGGGTGCTCAACCTGTGGTCTGTGTGGGTCCTAACACCCCAGAATATTGAAGGGGACTTTATACTGCTATATATAGTGAGTGCCGTCTTTTGGATGATACTATAAAAACTGAGGTCCTGGTTGTTAGAAATCCCAGGATGTCCTTTAAAAAAGAAATTTGCCCACTGGCCTCTGTCCATCATAGCCCCCTAACTATCCCCATATTATAATTTAGTATGTTCAAATTCATAGTATTTGATAATAATAGGTTAGAAGTACCTGAATGACCTACTACTTCTGACAAGATTCTGTAGTGCATATCCAATGGATGCTACAATATCCCATGATGGCACGGAAGACAATTCATGACTGCGAGTGAAGCTACGCAATGACCTATCAATGTCTGAATCCCTATACTCCTATTTATACTACATAGAGCATACAGTTCTAACAGTCGAGGAGTAAGTTTAAATGTAGTACCTACACGAGTAGTACCAGCCTGATCTCACGAGGAAACGTAAGTTTAGTGGCTAATTTGTTCAAATTCGTACGAGTTTAGTCGTACGAAAATGTACAATTTAAAAAAGGAGGCGTGGCAACATACCCCACTCTTAACCCCAACCGTCATTGGGTGATGAGCATATCGTACTAAATTGTACGAATTATATCGTACGAATTCATACGAATTAGCCACTAAATCAAAAAGTTACGAATTGCTGTGAGATTGCGTTGGTAGTACTGTATGTGATTTTGGACATAGCTCTAGTCTCCCCTTGATCTACAGAGATGCACTAGCAACTGACACTAGAGGCTGCAGTCTTTAGCATCCTTGTTAGCATACCCATCTTCTCCTGTGCTGGAAACGTGTTTGACTTCTGCCCTGAGCAGGCAAGTAAATCCAGAGGGGTTAAACAAACATGACAGCACACATGGTGTAAATAGAATGCAGCATACACAGAGCATCGATGATTGACAGTTGACTTTAGATGACACAAGTCACCCTGGTTCAAGCAGCTAGCGTGTTCTAAATTCTGCATTGGGTGTTGAGAACAATCTGTGGTGTGAAGCCTCAGGAGAAACTCACTAACACCCATCTCTCTGGGCGCCAGTCTTGTCCTCTGTGGCCCTCTCAGAGATTGGCTCTGTTAATTGACCAAGGCTGGAAAAAATGGATATAAATAGTTGTTTCCACTAAAAATGTCACTGACGGTGGAGGTGTAGAAAGGCTAACACCAATGCCGTGAAGCCAGCAGTGGTCATGGTGAGTAGCAGAGCAATTAGTGACTTCCAAGTTCCCTTGAAACTGAAGTTAAGTGCATCTTCTGTTGTGATAGCTGTTGAAGGCCACAGACCCAGTTCAATTCTCATGCCAGCATGTTATTTAACAGACACAAAGGAAGTGTTTTATAAGGATCCAGAAAAGTGCAGTTCTTTCTTTGACCAACAGGGGTCACTTTAAATACACCCTTTATAACAGCACTGCCATGAGTTTACCTCAGAAGGGCTTGCATGCATATACATGCAAAATAAAGCAAGACTTTTCCATTCCATAGGTAGTAAAAGAAGAGCATAAATTCAGGCAATATATTTGCAACATATGATGCAATTTCTGAGGAAGTAACACTGTATTACTTCGTCCATGAAGCAAAGAGAGATGACATGGTGTAGCGAACTATAAGAAAACCACGACTGCACTACTTCAGTGACCTTTAAAAATGGCATAATTGCAAAACACTTCCCCTGTCTGTAATGCTCAGGTTAAGCAAATGCAAAGTGTGGCAAGTTCACCTCATAGAACAAGCACTAAGATGCCATATGAAAGCATGTGCACTTTATTTATAATCCAATGTAAGAAAATGCATTGAATTGTGCTGCAAAACAAATAATTGAATTAACCTGAACTCCCGGCAGAGAAGTAGTCAAGGTTGTTTAAGGGCTCATCAATAGAACATCTAGCTTATTATTTACTGCCATGATACACAGTGAAGTCTATAATTAAGAGCTTTGGTTTAGTCCTCTTTTATCATTTATGAATAATAGAATATTTTTCAAGAAATCAAGCAGCTCATGCCAGAAAACGTTAAGAAAATGTGAGTTATGCGAAGGTTACTGGGTGCAGCAAACACAAAGGAACTTCCACACTAATGAATGGACCTAGTGAAGTTAGCTTAATTGAATTCTGAAAATGAACCAATGGAGTCATGTTTTATAATGCTTTCCTTTATTCCGTCTCATTTTCTTTGCTGTCTTCTTTTTAGCAGACAGTTATGCGTACACACAACCTCTTTCTGTCTCTCCCAGTCACAAAAAAAAGTGTTTTGCTCAGTTAAATTGACTAAATTCCTCTGGAGAGTGAAGTATTCTTTGCTTTATGTTTGTGACACATCATATTTTCTATCATTGATTGTTTTGATGTCCTATTTAAAAGTGCTTGTGCTGTCCTCCAAGTACCACCTAGTTTCAGCTGTGCAAAACGGGTTGTGGGTAACCTATTTTAGAAAATGGGAGATAAACTCAAAGCAAGACTATAAAGCTGGCCATGGTCAAAGATTTTGGGCCTAATATGCAACCCCCCCCCCCACCCCCAGCAGTTGGGAAGATTGCAACATATTTAGGTTAGTCTGAAAAAGTTTCTGCCTTTTGTCCACACAACAATGACATTGTTGATGCCCTGAAACAAACTCTTTGGATAACGGGTTACATTCATTCTTCATTCATTTTCTTTTCAGCTTAATCCCGTTATCAAACAGGAGTCGCCACAGCGGAACAAACCGCCAACTTATCTAGCATTTGTTTTACGTAGCGGATGCCTTTCCAGCCGCAACTCAACACTGGGAAACACCCATACACTCTCACATTCACACACATACACCACGGCCAATTTAGCCTTTTCAATTTACCAATACCACATGTCTTTGAACTGTGGGGAACATCAGAGCACCCGGAGGAAACCCAGGCGAACATATGGAAAACATGCAAACTTCACACAGAAATGCCAACTGACCCAGCCGGAGCTCAAACCAGCGACCTTGTTGCTGTGAGGTGATCATGTACCCATTGCGCCACCATGTCAATATCCATTTTCATAGTGGGAAAAACTCAATATGCCACCCATCGCGTAGCTGTGTGCATAGAGAAAACACCACTTTCTAAAAATGAAGACATCACTGTACCACGTAACCAGAAGAAGAAAGAACCCTGTGCACATACTGTAACAACTGGTAGAAACAACAATGGTGAACTATTGAGCTGTTACTTTATTTTTTGTTTTAAATGCTTAATTTGTTAGAAGCAGACACAATAAACATAGATTAAACTGAAGTGAAAGACACCCCATGCATGTGCCATAATGCTTGTAGCTGATTAATTTGCATCACTTGTCTATTTTATAAACTACAAAAATAAAGACTACAAAAAATGATACACAATTTTATAAGTATGCTAGACATGACTACAAGTTTGTTGATTTAAAAGATTAAAATTCACAATTTATTTTATGTAGTCCAGCAATCAATTAACACTAATAAAGCATGAAACATACTTTTTCATATTGATAGAAAATTGACTAGTTTGTACATATTTATACAACTTCATTCGTATGAAATTTTATGATTTTTAAATGGAGACATGACTCTAAACCCCACCCCTACTATACTGTACAGATAAGATTATTCAGATCAATACAAATTAGCCTCTAAATCACAAATTACAAATTGCTGTGAGATTGCATTAGCAAAACTTTGAAATGCTGTAGCAACTAGACAACCAAGGGTGCGTTTCCAAAAACCATAATTAGCTAACTAATGTTGCAAGTTCCGTCATTACAAACATAATTCGTTGATTTGGCGTATCCCAAATCCATCGTTCCAACGAACATTGAAAGCTGTAGGTGACCTATTATTTAAAAGCTGAATTTATGTTACGTCTCCAAAGCTTGCGAAAACAAAAAAACATAGCAAACATTGCTTTTAATTTATAATAGGTTATTTATTAAGTATCTGTACTGTATATGACATGGGCTTGTTGGTTAGAACATTTCTGCAGTGGTTTGAATGTGTCAAATTGTAAAAGCAGACTTTAAAAAACAAAAACAAACAAACAAACAAAAAAACAATATCCTACTTATTATTATTATTATCATTAATTTTAATTATTATTATCATTAATAATAATAATAATAATAATAATAATAATAATAATAATAATAATAATAATAATAATAATAACAATAACTATCATCATCATCATTATTATTAAAGTAGGATTTTTTTTCATTTTCTAATAAATAATAAATATTAAATTTCATTTCTTAATAAATAGCCTCGTTATTTATTTATTTATTTATTTATTTATATGATTTATATATGAGGTTAGAATACATGTAAGCTTTTGTAAGTGGCTTTATGTTTTAGAATAGAATATGTAATGTTCTCAATAATATTTGTAAAAGAAACATTGGCCCTACAGTATATATGCCATTTACATATATTTTAATTAAAATGGAAAATGAGTGCATGTTTTTACCAAAACTAATATTGGATTTTTTTTAAATGAGTGTGTGTGTAAAACAATATTATTTGCTCAAATAAATTATGGGGTTCTTCTGTAAAGAAGTTGTTACCACCCCGTTTAGAGCATCATTATGAGTGTTTTTTGTTATAACTAATGTGGTTCATGAGAGTTCATGAGTTCATGTTGTGTCTTCAGGAGAGGAATCTTAGCGAACATGAATTTTCAGTCAGATCTGACATTAAGTTTTAAGTACTTCTTCTATAAGGTGTGAATTTTGAGGCAGATCAGACTGTTTCATGGTGAAACATGAAAGTTTATGAGGCCGTGACGGACACGCCCTTTGACAAACAGTGACAAGGCCTTTAGATGACAATACGCAATTTTGATGGTGATCTAATAAAATCCCTAGGAGGAGTTTGTTAAAGTACAACACCTGATGGCAAAAACTACACTTAATTGGCAAAGGAAGTCAGAAATATCCAACTTCCTGTTGGGTTTCAGATTTTGCTCCAAGAGACTGGCACTGGCATGTTTGACGTGTGTGCCAATTTTTGCATGTATAAGTGAAATGTAGCTCTCGGGGCACTTTGTTCATTGTTTATAGGTGGCACTGTGGAGCCATTTTACCACACCCACTTATGAAACCCAAATCACAAGTAAATTTTCACTTCTGGTGCATGTGCAAACTTTTGTGAGTTTGAGCATGTTCAGCCCTTCAAAAATGCGATTCATTCTGAAACAGAATAATAATAATAATAAGAAACAGAGCAAACAGAGCGATAGGGCCTATGCACCACCTGTGCTCGGTTCCTAAAGGCACATTCTCTGCTGTGTGGATGTTACCTTAATGCTTCAAATTGTGTGGCCAAAATGATTATTTACCTCTTTTAATTGCTTGTAAATTACCAACTGGAAACCAGCAAGAACCAATGACAGCCACAATTATGGAATGATACTGAAAGCCTGACTTGTCCAAATATTGTATCGCAACAGATTTCATGCATATTCTTTTTCTTCTTTTTTTGTTTTTGCTTGTGTTTTTTTTTTTTTTTTTTTTTTTTTTACAAATTTAGCTACAGTTGTTGTTCTTTCAAAGTAGCATTTGATCATGCAAGTTTCTGGGAGATCTGTAGAACTGCAACTGTCAAATTTAATATTAATATTGTTATAGTTCAGCTGTCTGTTCTGAGACTATATTGTTAAAATATATGTCTTCTATGCTTTAAGAACCAGTTAAGGTTTAAAAAACAAAACAAACAAAAAAAAAGTCCTTTTTGTCCTAGGCCTAAATCAAAGATATTTACTCTACCTCACTGACAGCATCGAATGCATTTTCATCATGTTTGAATGCAAGAAATGGGGCGCAGGAATCAAATAAACCCCGCAACAGGACATTTTGGAGCTTTGCGAACCAACAAGCTATTTTGAAGAAAAGAAACAGCAGGCAGAACGCCAATTAACACTTTCCACTAGAGCTGAATCTCCACATGTACCCTGGAGGACAGTTTAACAGTCTTCTAAGTTGTATATTGCCAGAAGTGCTCTAGTTTTCAACGCTTTGAGTCTCACAGCCAGTCCCAGTCATGCCAGAAATGTTTGTTTATGATCTTTTATCAGCCATTGTCTCACGCAGATTCCTTTAACTTGACCCAAAAAATTCCCTAGCATAAACACCCTTAAAAGATTTATGCGGACCCCCGTTTGAGAACTGACCTCCGCCTTTAATGATCAGCTCTGGAGAGTAGCATTCAATCTCTCTCACCGCCACATGTCGATGACATAAAGAGGCGATACTGCACCTTTTTGATTCAAGCTTTAAATCAATAGCCTTGTCACAAACAAGGCCAAGCGATCTCATTCAGGAGGGAAAGGTCTCTATTGTGTAGACACACACAATAAGCGCAGTCTGTCAGCCCACAGACATGAAAATGGCAGTTCAATCAGAGGTCATCAATGTTTGGACTGCAAGACGTAGTCGGCAACCGCTGTGTGGTGAAGTCAAACATGAATATGAATAGCATGACCCTTCGCTTTAAGGGCAGGGAACATGCTTCACGTGCAGGCCTCGCGATTATGTATGTCTGGGGGAAATAAATGTGTGCAATTTTCTCCCTGCTGCAACTTTCAAATGGACCTTTCAAGATATCGTAAACCAATTTTCGTGCTCTCAAAAACTGTGAAAAGACACATTGTGGCGTTCTTTTATTGCACAAAGGGACGGCAACAATTAGTCTGTGGCTTTAGTCTGGCGATTTTCAAAAGAGAAAGCTTCAGTGGAGAGGTCTAGAGGTGCAGATTTGGAAACAAAATAGGCAAGATTAATGTTAATTCCATCTCTCTTTCTTTCTGGACGTTTCGAGTGTTTGCAGAGAACATCATCTGATTGTCTCTGCCACAGACTGTGCTTTGTTTCAACTCATCAAAAGAAAGCTTTTAATTCTGCCCTGCTGTGATGAACTCCTTTCGTCATAACACAAGCTGGTCATCCTCTGAGGACTCGTCTTATGTCACACTGCTGAAAGTTTGCAAGAGATTTGCCATGGCAAGGCTCATTGAGTGCCTTAATGCTGATCTGAATGCTGCCAAGACCATTTAAAAGGGCTAGCAAGAACAATGTGTCTCGTGGGGTCTTGAATATGAATTCTACTGATGGGATGAAGATTGCTTGGGATTTGCTGCTGAACGCTGCATTGTGTGATTGTTGTACTACCAGAGGCATGAAATAATGGCCAAAATAATGACAGTTTTGAACACTGTAATCAAAGGTGTTTACAGATTGAACTTTTGTTGTTGCTGCTAGCACATAGAATGGGGAGATGCTTGTTTTTTTATGTGAATGGAAAAGTATATTTAAATTTAATGCTCACTATAAGTGTTTGTGCACAACCTGACTAGTAAAATAAGCATACATAGACGAATAAACAGCATGCATTTCATTGGTGTTTCGTACTGGTTTATAATAGTTAGCATTAAAGTTGGTCAGCAAAACTTAATCAGTATAATCTTTCTGAAGAAAGTGGCTTATCTTGCTTGTTAAGCTGTTTGATGGACTACTTAACGCAACAATATTCAAAACATGATGTAAAGAAGCATGTCTGGGGCTAAAAATAATTTTGGGACTGTGTATGAACTTCTATACATTTTTAGGCAATTTAATTACAACCCAACATACTGTAATAACATCATTAACTAACAAACTGAACAGAAACGATATTAAACACATGAGATAATAATGAGTAACTAAATCAGACCCGGGTGACGCGGTGGCACAGTAGGTAGTGCTGTCGCCTCACAGCAAGAAGGTCGCTGGTTCGAGCCTCGGCTGGGTCAGTTGGGGTTTCTGTGTGGAGTTTGCTTGCTCTCCCCACGTTCTCGTGGGTTTCCTCCGGGTGCTCCAGTTTTCCCCACAGTCCAAAGACATGTGGTACAGGTGAATTGAGTAGGCTAAATTGTTCGTAGTGTATGAGTGTAAATGAGTGTGTATGGATGTTTTCCAGAGATGGGTTACAGCTGGAAGGGCATCCGCTGTGTAAAACATATGCTAGATGAGTTTGTGGTTCATTTTGCTGTGGCCACCCCAGATTAATAAAGGGACTAAGTCGAGAAGAAAATGAATGAATGAATGAATAAATCAGACCCATGTAAACATCATCAATGAACCAATGAGTAATGCTGCTGTCACACTAGAGTTTGAGCATGTGAAATTCTGTAGTATGACGCTGCGAAAAGGGGCGGGATTAAACAAGATGATAAAACATTTAAAAAAGCGAGCGATTGGTCCATATTTTCCATGTCCATATACAAATTGATTAAGATAACTTAACAAATTTAAGTGGATTTAACATAAAACAATTAAGTTGTCCCCAAAAATCTCAATAATTGTGTTATTTCAGTCCATTTTAAATTAGTAGCTTGAACAAGCAAGAAAAAAATACATTTATTGAATGTATACATGGTGGTTCACATAGATCAATGCCCCTAGTGGTTAATCATTGAAGTTCTGACGTATCAAATCTAAAATCACATGATTTGGCAAATTGATATGACTCTGAACTAAAGTTTAATAAAGGTTTTAAAGCTTCATAAAGGATTGTTTTCAATGTGGCGATCACTAACCAAAATTCCAAGAAAGTGAGACCAGATGCGACAGATTTAAAATATGCATTCATTTTTCTTCGGCTTAGTCCCTTATTTATCAAGTCACCACAGCGGATTGAACCACCAATTATTCCGGCATATGTTTTATGCAGTGGATGCCCTTCCAGCCGTAACTCAGTCCTGGGAAACACCCATACATACTCACTCATACACTATGGCAAATTTAGTTTATCCTATTCACCTATAGCTCATGTCTTCGAACTGTGGGGAAAACTGGAGAACCCGGAGGAAACCCCCATGAACACAAGGGAAACATGCAAATTCCACACAGAAATGTCAACTGGCCCAGCCAGGACCTGAATTAGCAACCTTCTTGCTGTGAGGAGAGAGTGCTAACCACTGAGCCATCGTGCCGCCAGATATAAAATATACAATTAGATACAGATTGCCTAATTATTATTGTTATCATTATTAGAATTATTATATTATGATTTATTTATTTTTTTTACAGAAATGGGCTTTCAACTTTTAATTTATGGCATTTCAAGTATGCCAATGATAATCTTGATAAATCAACACAACAATTCTTATGAAATTTTGTTTCACATCAAATGTTTGTCTTGCATGTTCTTTGAATGTGCAATGTGTTCTGTCGCCATATTAATATTCAATTGCAGCATATACCCTTGGTTTGTAAAAAGGATATTCAGCGGTTTGCCTGTTCTCTGCACCCTCCACCTCGCCCTACAGCTGATTGATAAGCTCGGCTGCATGTGTTCCTCTGTGAAATAGCTGGTTTTGCCAGCAGTTACTCTTGCTAGTCCATGGCACTTTTACTGCTCTGGGTCTGATTGCAGTGGTGACACCCTGTTATATACAGAGGTATAGAAAAAGGGTGTATATTTTTCAAGTTCTATATTATGGCAAACAGACAGCACAGATCCAAATGAGCGCTTGATTAAATTTGCAGTCAACTAAAAACTTTTCCACAACAGTGTCTTAATATATCCCTCTGACTCATTCTGCATTATAGTGAAGAGACTGCTGCCTGTTCAGGCTCTCATTTCGTGACGTGACGCATGGGTTCACACATCCACGAAGCTCAACCAAATGAGCAGGTGCCCTAAAGCTCCACCATTATTCCGTAGAATACTGACATCCAGATGAAAATAGTAAACATGCCATTCTTGTCAGCTCCTCTAGGATGAGGCTGTTTTGATTGGTAGATGTTATTCTGTGTTATTTGTTGGAGTGATGCTTGCTATCAGTTGCAGGGCTTCCTGATGTCCTTCAATTTCAACCAAGAAAGTCTCACAACGAGACGCAAGACTTACAAATCTAAGCAGGAAACAAAATGCATATATATGTTACACTTCAATGTTATTAGTGGTTCACTAGATTTGTCATAATATGTACTGTACAGTATGCATTTTGAGTAAAACTGTTTCTTTGTTTTAAATATTTTATAACTGTATTATAAACTACTGATAGTGTTTTTTTTATATGTATAGTTATATAGTTTATTTATATAGTTATAATAAAATATAACTGCAAGCATTTTTATCAGGGATCAAGCACTTTAAGGTCAATAGGTTTATTTATATTTAATAAATCTGTAAAACATCTGTAAGCTGAATCATTTTTTTATGTTATTTTAAAAATGCTTCTTTAGAAGTTGTTCATACTGAGGCCAAACATGTGATTTTAAAGTTGTATCATTCGTTCATTCATTTTCCTTAGGCGTAGTCTCTATTTCACAGTTCACCACAGCGGCATAAACCGCCAACTATTCCAGCATATGTTTTATGCAGCGGATGCCCTTCCAGCCACAACCCAGTACTGGAAAATATTCATGTTGAGTGCACATGCAAAATGTTGCACAATATACAGCCACTAACTGTACATACATGTAAAATGGATTCTTTCATTTATTTATACATTCATTTTACCAGCGGATGCCCTTCCAGCCACAACCCAGCACTGGAAAACAACTCTAAATTCTTTTAAAAGTCAATGAGTCTTAAAAACCGACTGAGTTTTATTATTTGTGTTTTTCAGCTTTGTAAACCTTGTCTAATAGGTGCTGATATTTCATTGGTTGATACTGTAGTGTTCTATTTTCATTAGATGTACCAATTTCCTCATAAACGTGGGCATCACCTCAGACAAAAATCTTGCATGCTAATTTTTCAGTCAGTTGGATAAAAGGTCCTTCAGTTAAAACAGTATTTAAGCTTTTTTTTTCACATTGTAGCATCAACAAGTGTTCAAACTGCACTATGTTTATATAGTGACCTCTGATTTAGCTTATGAACAAGTTTGGTAATTTAGTTTAAGAGATATAGAATTTTTTTTAAGTAGATTATCAGATGTTCAGCTGTTTGGCTGTCTTGTGCTGACCCTGCATCAAAATGTCCACATTTTCTTTGATAACTTTTGATATTCATGACTCCTGAGTATCTGACTATATCACTTTTCCTTCAATCTGGCAAAACCCCTAGGACTAGTTCAGCAAAATCCCCTCAAATTTTGCGAGCTTGATGGTGTTGTCTAATGCATAATCTTTTAAGGGTTTGAGCCACAGTTTTCAACAAAATAAGGCACTTGAATTTGTGGTGAGCAGTTTAAGAATTTAGAGCTACCATCAGAGCAATTAGGGATAGTCTTGGTGACAGAATGGTTATTACTTAAGGTTTTGTCTGCCTGATCAGATTTAGGGCAGAATAGTGACATTTGTAGTTTTAAAACTATTACAGTAAAATTTCAGATCTAAGAGAGAACCCCTAATAATAATTATAAAAAATACAATAAGATCTTAATTATTAGGAAAAATATTTATAAAAAAAACCCAACCCTCACACACAATATTTATTCACATTGCTCATTCTGAAAATGTAGCCCTATATACATTGCTGGAGATCATGAATTATGTAGCCAGGGCTACGTATGGCTGGATTTCATCTTTAAAACAAACGCTATAGAGCGGTATCACACCGTTCCTTTTCTTGCCTACCAGCTGATCGCTTACCTCCATATGGACGTCTTTTCCGCTGTTACTAGTTTGTCTAGTAGCTTGACACGTATGTAGGAGGACCTGAGACGAAGAGCGGAGTTGACTGCAACAATGGGGTTCGAGTCCGGTGAAGAATGGTTATAGAAAGCAAGTAAGACAAAAACAGCTAAAAAATAAAATAAGTAAATAACAGGCTGAGCATGTGGTAAAATCTGAAAATGTGGTAAAAATCAGGCTGCCATAAGGGCTTTTCTTTTTCTGGATTGCTTTTGAAAACACTGCGATTGGGTTTAGGGAAGTGAGTGGGTGCTGGTCAATCAGTGTTTTTTTAAAACACTTTTGGTTGGGTTTAGGGAAGGCGGAGGGTGGAGGTATCGGTCGGTTGGTCAGTAAGTCTGTCGACAGTGGCCTCTGGTGGATTTATGCGAGAACAGCAGGCACTCGCAAGAGAAATTTTAGATCTCAAAAAGCATACACAGCAGCCACTGGTGGATTTGCGAATACAAAAACTGCTAAAAACGTAGCTCCTGGGACGAATTTTGCTCTCTCCAGAAATGTATATAGGGGTAAGTAATCAGAGTGAGCCTGGGCTTAATAGTTTTATTAAATATTTTACACATTTTCAGTAATTTACAAGACAAAACACAAATTATTTACTTAATAGTTTCTATTGATGTACCCCTCCTCACCCACTACACACACCTTATAAGACATCACAGCCCCATCATTTTAATTTCATAATAAGGTGCAAGAACCTACAAACCCCATATTAAAGGAGCATACATCAGTAGCTTGTGCTGCTTCTGACATTAGGACACAGAGTCAGTATGAACACTTGTCAGTATCAAACAATATTACAACTGACCACTTGTAAAATATACATTTGGGAACTCCTCTAATTCACCAGCCAATGATACGCTAAGTGAGGATGTCAAATCAAATAAGGACAGATTAAAGCTGCTCTCAGCAAGCGCCCAAGTGAAAAGCCTTCAGCAATAAATACACAAAGATTGATATTGTAGCATCAATGCCTGAGTCCTCATCAGCCGAGAGATGCCTGTGTGACATTTTTTGGCATGGCATTATGTGCATCAAACATGGTCCTATAATAAAAACCATTTATTCATGAAATAGGATTATTCATGAGAGAAATAGCGTGTCCTCACATGAGGTTCTTTCAATTCTGTCTAAACCGCATCAACATTTTTGCAGGAAAACACAGACAGAGGGTAATTTAACGCTGCAGAGAATTTTCCCTCCCTTTGGACAGAGGTTTGACAGACAGCTGTTGAAGCGTTTGAATGACATCTTGAGCTCCCAAAGGTCAATACTGTGTTTTGGGGAATGTGCTAATATAAAACTTCTAAAAGACACTAGAAAAGGCGAATGGTACAATCTGCGAGGGTCCTTTTGTCTGTGAAACAACTTCTTTCAAAGCTAGTGCACTCTGATCTAACCTAAAAACCTCTTAACCTAAAACTATTCATTCTGAACTTTTCCTTTTCTTTTCAGTAACTTTAATGTGTGTCTGTGGCATTAAAAACATAAAACTTTTCTTTAAAACCACTTTTAAAAGGCAGTGAGAAATGAGACCACCAGCACAAAAAAAGATGTAAAGCAAAAACAAAAAGCTGAACTTTATCTCGGACAAAACGGGATGGATAGGCGAGAGTGTCCTTAATTCAATATGTCTGCACTTTTAAAAGCGGGACGGTCCAGAAGAGAGGAGTAGCCATTTTTAGATGCTATTGATTTGTGTAATGCTTGAAAGAGCCATTTATTACAAAGGCTTATATTTTTGTAAAAGGGGGCACTTAACAGAGAATGCACATAAATCATACATTCTTGGCATTTTTCATCTTTCCTCCGGCATTCGCAATCACAGAAATGGATGTGACTAGTTTTATCATTTAATTGTGACTAGACTCCAAATGTGGATTTGATGCAATAAGCTAATGCAGATTATCTTGTTGCATCATAATTGGTTTATTCTTTGTTCAAATGTGAGTTGAAAGTTAAAATGCATCATACCTGAAAAAATGGTTTATTATTTATATAAAAAGTGGAGATCCAAATTTTTACGATTTATGAACACTTGATTTTTCAGAAAAAAGTAATCCTGATCATTCAAGTAATTTCAGTTGTTAAGTTATGCGTTAAACAGTCGTGTTAAAGTCAGTTCAGTTGTTATAGTCATGCAAATTAAACGTGTTTTACAAAAAAATGCAAGTAGAAACAAACTTCACGATCAAAATTATAGAACAGTAATGAGTGCAGAATGGAAAAAATTATAATATTGAAATGTCTGAAGGTTACAGCATCAAAAATGAGTAGAAGATAGACAGGCTCATAGCACATATCTCTCCCAGACGTCATACTGTACTGTACATCTCCAGTGGTGTAAATTAAAGAATTACAAATGGCGTATATTCAGAGCTAAGGCTTCTTTCCATACCAATACAATTTCGGTGAATTGTTAATGTGCCTTTTTCAATTTTATATATATATATATATATATATATATATATATATATATATATATATATATATATATATATATATATATATATATATATATATATATATAAATGTAAATGTAAATGTAAATGTAAATATATATACATATATATATTTTTTTTATTATTATTTTTTTTACAGCATTAATGTTGTAATGTAATTAAAATATAATCAGTTAAATAGACTTTAGCATTCATTTAGCTGTTCAAGTGTAAAACGGGATAAAAAACTTTTACATGTACGCTCCGTCAGGATCAGCAGTCTAGCGCAGAAGCTCCATTGAAAATACCGGGGTTAAATACATTTTCCTATCTTCACCTTCGAATCATAAGGTTCTATCTGCGTTCTGAATGATTTTTAGATATTAAGCTTAAAAGTTTTTGCGTTTCATGTAGAAAACAGTATGTGTGTAATTTGTTTTTTTAAATAAAAAGTCTTAAAATGTAAACAACTTCTGAAAAAACATCCCATAATGTAAATAAGTTGTCATATATTAATAACATATTTAATAAGAATATGTCAATAACTCAATTTTGACAAAAATGTCAGATAGAACATTATAATTGTAAGGTAATGACATTTTAAAGACATGCAGTGTTTCTTGTACATTCTGAGACCCACTTTATATCGTATATCAAACAGGCAGTGAAGATCTCTAACTTTTAAAGAAAACAGACCTTTAAACACCGATACATACAGACATACAATTCATCAGAAGTGCTTGACCCAGGTTACTTAAAAAATAAACGTCTTTCTGCATATATCCTATACTCAAATTACATGAAGTAGGTTTTCACAGAACTATCTGGACTAGAAAAGTTTGGATGAGGATTTTTTTTTTTGCAGTTCTTTAATTTTGATCCCCACTGTATATTTTTGCTTCTGCAATGACAACTATAAATAAATGAAGGGTGTATGGGTCAGAAAAAGCTATATTTTTGAACCACACTTCTGTTCTTATATGTTTGACTGACTGACTGACTGACCTGCCCTCCTCCTCCTCTAAACCCAACCGATAGTGCTTTAGAAAGCACCAATTGACCAGCGTCCACGCAAAACCCTAAACCCAACCGCAGTGTTGAGCTAATTGGACAAACTAGTAACAGCGAAAAGGAACGATGTCATACTGTAGCGTTCATTTTAAAAATAAAATGCAGCCATACGTCCTTCTGGCTACATAATTTGCAATCTTTAGAAATGTATATAGGGCTGTGTTTTCAGAATGAGCCTATATTGTATTTCTGAGTCATCTTAAAACGATAATAAAGGTGTGCCTTTATCACATTTTTTGCAGGTTGACACCCAAAAAAACACGGAATGATGAGTACACTAAAAAAAAGTATTTCTGCAAAAATGTTGCAAACTATTTATTTGGGCTGAGTTTAAACAAATAAATTAAATTGAGTAACGTTGAACTAGATTTGTTTAAATTCAGCCCAAATAAATTGTTTACAACCACTTAACGTAAAAAAAGAGTAAATTCAAGGAATCATCTTTGATTTTTTTCCCTACATTGTGCAGGCTGTGCCTTATTTATTTAATAGTATGCATGTTTGTAAGTATGTATTCTTATTATTTTATTTATAACTCATATGAATTTTATAGTAGCCTATGCAAAAACACTACACATACATTTACAGGTAAAGCCAAAATCAGAGCCTTCAGTTTTCATTCTCAACAACTTCCCTGCACAAAAAAAAAAAACATGGGTGCCTAAAGTCTCCATCAGTTGTACCCTTGGAAATCCTTCATTCTGAAGGGCCCTTCAGAGTGGCCAGTTTTGAGTACTTGTTTGTAGGACAACACCTAAATATGGCGGCCATTATTTTTTCACTTTGATTTGCTCTTTGGAGGCACCATGAGAGTAAGACAATCCTAGAGGAAGTGTGATGAGAGTAACAGAAACAGTCAAACTTTCTAATCCCACTAATGCTTTTAATGATAGAGGACGTCATGGCACCGGCAGATGGTTTAATTATGAGAAAGCCAGGCAGAGCAAGAAGCTCTCCTACACATAGCATTAATTATTGAAGTGCTGGAAAATAAATAATGAAGTCAATTGCACCATTTGGGTGTGGGCGGTGGGTTAAATTATTCATGAATTCAATATTTGTAAGTGTAATAAGAAGTAAGTCGAAACGTCTTGGATAGCAAGAAAAAAGAAAAAAAGCCCCCACTACCATTAGGCAGTTTAACTCGTATTAAGTCTTCATCTGTCTTAATGGTAAAACACAGAGGAATGTCTTAGGAAGGATGTGTTGTCTTAACACACACATACACACACACTCACATTATATATCAATATATATTCACATTCATGTCATGCTGAGCTTTATTTATTTTTGGGTGACGTCATTTCAAACTGAATTAAATTAGATTTCATTTACTTTTTATTATGTAGATGATCAGGGTGACACAGAAATGACTGAATGAAGAATCACCTGAACTATCTTTTCAAGGTGACCAAGTTGCATGTGTCCTTGGCTAATTAGATGGTGTCGTCCAGATGATAACATGCCTTTTTCCTCATTAGTTTAATAAGTCTCTCTGCCAGATGACAGTAACATCTGGAAGCTTTAGTCACTCCTTGTGTCCAATTACAAGAAGTCATGACTTAATTGAGAAATAGTTGGTGTGCAGTCATAACAATAAGATTAATTCAAGCAGGAGACTCAGCATTATTCTGAATATGCCAATATTATGGGTATCCAAGACTCTGAAAAGTAAGCAATTCAATTCAATTCAATTCACCTTTATTTGTATAGCGCTTATACAATGTAGATTGTGTCAAAGCAGCTTCACATAAAAGGTCACAGTAAATAGGAACGGTGTAGTTAAGTTTGTAGTGTTTAAGTTCAGTTCAGTTTAGCTCAGTTCAGTGTGGTTTAATAATCACTACTGTGAGTCCAAATATTGAAGAGCAAATCCAACGATGCGCAGCTCTACAGATCCTGAACCATGCAAGCCAGTGGCGACAGCGGAGAGGGAAAAAAAACTTCACTAAAGGCGGAAGTGAAGAAAAAAAAAAACCTTGAGAGAAACCAGGCTCAGTTGGGCACGACCATTTTAATTTCTCCGCTGGCCAAGCGTCTTGTGCAGAGCTGCAGTCTCAGTGGCGGAGGCTGGAAGCTGGCCTCAGCGAAGACTCGTCTGTCTCTGGAGCGTCATAGGAAACAGTCTCATGTTCTCCACTCTTCCATGACCATCGCAGTAGTTGTTCAGGATTCGGCCAGGTCCAGGATATGGAAACCTTGGGATCATCTCGTCGTTGGTCTTGGATCGAATCAGTGACTCTGCATAGTCTGAGGGCCTCGGGAAGAGTATCCCCAGGTGGAAATGGAGAATAAAGAAAATAATTAGCGTAGCTGATGTTCACAGTGTATATCAGCAAGATGCATAACCTGTGTGGAAGCCCCCTAAGTGGTGCACTAAGTGTATGCTTTACTGAACAGATAGGTCTTTAATCTAGTTTTGAATTGGGAGAGTGTGTCTGAGCCTCGGACGTTATCAGGAAGGCTATTCCAGAGTTTAGGAGCTATAAATGAGAAGGCTCGACCTCCTTTACTCGACTTTGCTATTCTAGGTACTACCAGAAGTCCTGAGTTTTGAGATCTTAAAGAGCGAGTTGGATTGTAGCGAGACAGAAGATTGGTTAGATAAGCAGGAGCTAGATTATTTAGAGCTTTATATGTAAGAAGCAATATTTTAAATTCAATACGAAACTTAACAGGCAGCCAGTGTAAGGAGGATAAAATTGGGGTGATGTGATCAAATTTTCTAGACCTGGTTAGAACTCTGGCAGCTGCATTTTGTACTAATTGAAGTTTGTTAATAGAGGATGCTGGGCAGCCAGCAAACAGAGCATTACAGTAGTCCAGCCTAGAAGTCATAAAAGCATGGACTAGCTTTTCTGCATCTGAGATGGATAGCATACTTCGTAACTTAGCGATATTTCTCAGATGAAAGAAAGCAGTTTTTGTGACATGGGAAATATGATTTTTAAAAGTTAAATTGCTGTCTAATATGACACCCAGATCTTTTATAGTAGAACTAACGCTAACTTTGTATCCCTCTAATTGTAGATCGAGTTGTGAGATCTGCTGTGTACAGGATTTAGGCCCAATAAGTAATAATTCTGTTTTGTCTGAGTTTAAGAGAAGATAATTGTTGGTCATCCAGTCTTTAACATCTTTAATACACTCAGTTAGCTTGGACAGATTAGACGTCTCGTCAGGTTTAGTTGAAATATATAATTGAGTATCATCTGCATAGCAGTGAAAGCTGATCCCATGTCTTCTAATAATGTCTCTTAATAAGCACTTAGTATAGTGGTAAATGCGAATCTTTCCTCTTGTATTCATCACATTTATAAATAAACTGAAGTTGAGGGATAAAAAAGAGACACAGATAATGAGAGCCAAAATGATAAGATAGAAAAAGTATTGTGTTTCTTTTGATGATGAATTAAACAATTTTCTTTTTTTGACGTGGTTTACACAATGAAGATTAATATGCACAATTCATGTATTCAAATGCAAGCATATGCTTCATTATGAGTTAATAGCAATTAAGTTTATTATGATTTATTTAAGGTAAAAACCATTAATAATTCATCAGAACACTGATGAATGCAGAGTTCGCTGATACACCCTGCCTGTTCTCATTTCTCATTTATGCACATTTGCATACACACATGCATGGAGGATAATAAATACATACCCAGACTGAAAACTAGAAAGCCAAAGACATTTTGTTTTCTTCTGAATATATATAAAATGTTTATTAATCACTAAAAACTGACATGCTTGGAAACTGCATGTTTTCATCAAAAATAAAAAATAACATATAATAAATGAAGGGGGGGGGGGGTCGCGGTGACGCAGTGGGTAGCATGATCGCCTCACAGCAAGAAGGTCACTGGTTCGAGCCTTGGCTGGGTCAGTTGGCATTTCTGTATGGAGCTTACATGTTCTCCCTGTGTTTGCATGGGTTTCCTCTGGGTGCTCCGGTTTCCCCCACAAGTCCAAGGTCCTGCGCTATAGGTGAATTGGGTAAACTAAATTGTCCGTAGTGTATGAGTGTGAATGATTGTGTATGGATGTTTCTCAGTGACGGGTTTCAGGAAGAGCATCCGCTGCGTAAAACATATGCTGGTTAAGTTGGCGGTTCATTCCTCTGTGGCGACCCCAGATTAATAAAGGGACTAAGCAAAGAAAAAGAATGTATGAATGAATAATACATGTTTTTTTTATTTGTATTTTTTGTGGAAACAGGTTACAGTTTCAGTTTTCATCATATTAGTGCCTAATAAAGATATTGTATATACTCAAAAGAAAGTAAATCTTTCTTTATTCTATAAGTTATCTTTTCTAGTATGTAGTTTATATACATACACTAACCGGTCACTTTATTAGGTACACCTGTCCAACTGCTTGTTAAAGCCAATTTCTAATCAGCCAATCAATGCATTTAGGCATGTGCACATGGTCAAGACGATCTGCTGCAGTTCAAACAGAGCATCAGAATGGGGAAGAAAGGTGATTTTAGTGACTTTGAAAGTGGCATGGTTGTTGGTGCCAGACAGGCTGGTCTGAGTATTTCAGAAACTGCTGATCTACTGAGATTTTTATGCACAACCATCTCTAAGGTTTACAGAGAATGGTCAGAAAAAGAGATAATATCCAGTGAGTGTCAGTTCTGTGGCCGCAAATGCCTTGTTGATGCCAGAAGTCAAAGGAGATTGGCCAGACTGGTTATAGCCAATAGAACAGCAACAGTAACGCAAATAACCACTTGTTACAACAGAGGTATGCAGAAGAGCATCTCTGAACACACAACTCATCAAACCTTGTGGTGGATGGGCTACAGCAGCAGAGGACCACACCAGGTGCCTGGTCTGATGAGTCTCGATTTCTGCTGCAACATTTGGATGGTAGGGTCAGAATTTGGCATCAACATCATGAAAGCATGGATCTATCTGAGAGTGGTCTGGATGCAGACCTGGTGCAGTGCAATCTGAGCTGCATCCAATGTTTTTTAATGCGCTCACCTAATCCCACCCCTAACCCTACCCATCACACTGACGTTACTCACACCATTGAGTGCATTGAGTGTCTGACATTGCAGACACTCAATGGAGTGTGATATACTCAATGGAGTATGACACTCCATTGAGTGTCTGACATTGCATCACTGAGTGATGCAATCTCAGCTTGCATCATAAAGGCAGCATCCAGATACTATTGATTCATCCTGCCTTGTATCAACGGTTCAGATTGGTGGTGGTGGTGTAATGGTGTGGGAAATATTTTCTTGGCACACATTGGGCCTATTAGTTCCAATTGAGTATCGTGTCAACACCACAGCTTACCTTGTTGAATCTATGCCATGAAGGATTAGTGCAGTTCTGAAAACAAAGGGGGGGGGGTCCAACCCGGTACTAGTAAGGTGTACCTAATAAAGTGGCCAGTTAATGTATATATTTATTATTGGGTGACACGGTGGCTCAGTGATAAGCACTATCCCCTCTCAGCAAGAAGGCTGCTAGTTCAAGTTCCGGCTGGGTCCGTTGGCATTTCTGTGTGGAGTTAGGGCATGTTCTCCTCGTGTTCGCGTGGTATTTTTGGGTGCTCCGGTTTGTTTCCCCCAAAGTCCAAAGACATGCGGTATAAACTAAATTGAACTGAATAAACTAAAGTGACCACAGTATATGTGTGTGTGAATGGTAGTGTATGGATGTTTCCCAGTGCTGGCTTGCAGGTGGATGGGCATCCGCTGTGTAAAACATATGATGGATAAGTTGGAGGTTCATTCCACTCTGGCTACCCCTGGTGAATAAAGGGACTAAGCCGAAGGAAAATGAATAAATGAATATATATTATTTGCAAATGCTCCTACAAGCAAGTCTTAGCTTGTGTGTATTTGTTTAGATGTGCTCAAACGTTTCTGCACTGAAAAAGACAGCCGTTCCTCCTCCATCCACTGGCATTTGACAGACGGCCTCTGAGAAGGGAGGCTCAGTACAATTAAATGTTCGTATCAGCACTGAGAGCCAATGAATCACGCTGATGTCTGTGGAAGCGCTGCTGTTGTTTTCTACCATTCATATTGAGCCTAATGATGTTGTCCTTCACTTGGGCCCCACAAATCTAGTCAACATGCGACTGGCGATGCCTGCCATGTATTCAGCGTGTGCATAAGTCTCTGTGTGCATGAGATCTGTTACACATGGATCGGCATTAGGGAAGGAACAGACATGTTGAGAACATCAAATGCAAGGCATAGTCTACATTAAAGTGTCAGAGAAAACATTACATGGAAAAGAGGTTATAAAACTAGAGTTGAAATTACTGAACTTGAAAGAGTTCATTCCATATGGGATCATTATTATTCACACCCACAAAAGCATTTGATTGGCCACAACACTTCCTAGTGTGTCCATTATATTTAGGAACTACAGTAACTGAGATCCATCTCTTGTATGTGAATATATAGAAAACTGTTTGCAAGTGCTGAAGTGAGTTCTTTTGCACTTGTTTCACTTGAATGGTTTAAAACTGACAAGATTTTTTCCTATTCAGATAATAGTTAAACTTCACAATTTGATATTTGCAAAACTTTGCAATGGTCCGTTTGGATCATGGATCAAATATGATCCGTTACACTCTTAGTGCTGACACAAGCTGTCAGGAAATCTGTCCCAAAATGATTTGGTGCTTTAAGCAGGCTGCAGGCAATGGTGTTTCAGAAAGCTTTGAAGTGGATGAATCCTGAATAAAAATTGATGAAGAAAGTTACATTTTCCACAGATTTCCACACAAACAACCATTTTTAGCAACACTAATGCCTATTTTATTTCAGTTTTTATAAGCAAAATATACAAACAATGCAACAGCATTTGTCTCCACCTACTGGCACAATGTTGTAGGCTGCAGAAAGATCTTTTGGTGAACAGATGCAAAAGAAACAAATAAAACATGGATTTAAATGTCACAAAGATGTTATACTTAACATTTTCCAAAAGTAAATTATGTATGTGGTCAACTTCTCATGGCTGATGTTATTATGATCTCGCTGTGAGGAGAACACTCATCTGAATCAATAAACTTGACAAGCATGGTGACCTACACATACAATTCAGCAAATGTAGAGATGTAACAGTTAGACAAGATAAGAAAGGTGAATGTGCAGAACATTAACCAGAAACAGTGGATCAGCGCAGAAGAGAAAAAACAAAAGAAAACTAATGGACTCTTTTCACATTTTAGGGTTTCTCCAGCTGATTCAAATGCTATAACTTGATTGAATGGACATTATCAGTGGTTATCGGCTGATTGATATGGGCCAGTAGGGACCTTTTGCACCTACTGATAGGCTCAGAAGGCTATTATCATCCATCCACTTGGTTAATCAGCTTTAGATTACATACGGCTGCGGCCAGAAGTAACAAGAATTATGTATATTATTTATTAAATTTCCCATTAGTAGTATTTTATTAACGTTTACCCCTACACATAATAAATGTAATTACATTAATTATTTAGAGATGTAATTGCATGCGGATAAAAAATATATATATATATATGTATATACACTCTCAGAAATAAAGGTACGCGAGCTGTCACTGGGGTGGTACCTTTTCAAAAGGTACACATTTGTACTTAAAGGGTCCAGATTCATACCTCAAAAGTATATATTAGTATGTAAAAATTTTAAGAGGAACACTTTTGTACTTTTTAGGTAGTATTATGTGCACTTGAGGTATTAATATGGACCTTTTACCACCCCAGTGACAGCTCGCGTACCTTTATTTCAGAGTGTGTGTGTATGTATGTATGTATGTATATATATGTGTGTATATGTATATGTATATATATATATATACAGTTGAAGTTTATTATATAATTATTAGCCCACCTGTTTATTTTTTTCCCCAATTTCTGTTTAATGGAGAGAATTTTTTTTAAACATATTTCTAATCATAATAGTTTTAATAACTCATTTCTAATAACTCATTTATTTTATCTTTGTCATGATGATAGTAAATAATATTTGACTACATATTTTTCAAGACACTTCTATACAGTTTAAAGTGACATTTAAAGGCTTAACTAGGTTAATTAGGTTAACTAGGCAAGTTAGGGTAATTAGGCAAGTTTTTGTATAACGATGATTTGTTCTGTAGACTATCAAAAATATATAGCTTAAAGGGGATAACAATTTTGACCTTAAAATGGTTTTTATATATGTATATACAGTTGAGGTCAGAATTATTAGCCCCCCCTGAATTATTAGCCCTGTTTATTTTTTTCTCCCCAATTTCTGTTTAACAGAGAGAAGATTCTTTTCAACACATTTCTAATCATGATAGATTTAATAACTGATTTCAAATAACTGATTTATTTAATCTTTACCATGATGACAGTAAATAATATTTTACTAGATATTTTTCAAGACTACACAGCTAAAAGTGACATTGAAAGACTTAACTTGGTTAATTAGGCTAACTAGGCAAGTTATTGTATAACTTTGGTTTGTTCTGTAGACTACCGAAAACAAATATCGCTTAAAGGGGCTAATCGTTTTGACATTAAAAAGGGTTTAAAAAAATAAAACCTGCTTTTAATCTACCCGAAATAAAACAAATAAGACTTTCTGCAGAAGAAAAAATATTATCACACATACTGTGAAAATTTCCTCGCTCTGTTAAACATAATTTGGGAAACATTTAAAAAAGAAAAAAAAAATTCAAAGGGGGGCTAATATATATATATATATATATATATATATATATATATATATATATATATATATATATATATATATATATATATATATATATATATATATATATATATAAATGAAATAAAAAAAATGTAAATAAAAAAGTGTATTGTATTGAATGGGAATGTCACGGACACATATTGATAAAGTGCTATTAAATAAATACTTAAAATGTATTTAGGATATTCTGCTTACATAAGACTGAACAAAAAAAACACACATTATGAAAACTTAAAGTCTCAAAACTGTGGATTAAAAAGACGAAATAAGTGTATTTGCTTGCTGTGTTGTACATAATTCCAGAAAATATATATTTATATGTGCTGTTTACATCAATAAAATCAATCAATTCCTAATCCGTGTGTTAAATGCATGAATGTTTTATCTTTAAATTGTGAATATTCTCATTTTAAAGGCACTAATAATCTTGTTTTCATTCCTCCAGTCTCCACATGAGATAAAAGGCAAATACTCTACAGCTACCAACACAACATTTCTTTGAAAACTCCTGTTTGAAACCAACCAAGCAACAACAGCATACATATTTCACTCTCCATATTAAACAGGAGTGTGAAGTGCATGGTGTCAGTGGCCATTGGCTGTTCAAGAAAGTCATGTGTGTCTTCACAGAATGCAACAAAGCAGGTACAAGGGTCAGGGTCCCGGCGAGCACAAATATAGCCCAGTTTGTGTGTCCGCAGTTTGAGGATTTCATTGTGCATATAGAGCTAGAGCTTCATATCTCAGAAGGTGTATGGAAAGTTGCAGGGGCTGAAAGGTCAGCCTCTCGCCTGAAGCTGTTCATCACCCTTGTTGAAAAGGTCACCTGGCGTTCCTGTTAGCTCCACTGAACGAATACACCACCTCTCACCTCCGGAGAACAGAGACCCAAAGAACACCTCCGAGAAAAACAGACTAACAGTGTGAGCTCACTTTTCGCCCTCAGCTCTTTTACCCTTCGCCACGTACACAAGTCAAGTGCTTTCCACCCACTTTTCACAGGCGACGTTCATCACCTTAATAATATCAGCCAAAAACCCTTCTTTCTTGTGTGTCTTTTTGTTTATGCATGAAGAGAAATTAATTTATACTTTACCAAACTTCAACCTCAGCAAGGGTAGAAAAACTTCCCTTGGGTTACATGAGCTGTGCTGAAAGAAGAGGTTAATATATGTGCATTTAATCCATCAGATTTGCTTGAGCGCTGGCTGAACTTTTGAGATACTGTTGGCTAGCAATCGAGTGTATGTTATTGCTGTTGCATCAGGGAAATCATAAACCTAATCTTGGACCTTTTGTTTTTGCTGACATTTATTCTGTGTTTTTATTGTTAGTAAATGCTGGAACAGTCCATAGGTTTCTATTGTTTTTATACTGTATGCATGGTCGGATTAAGAACACATTGGGCCCTGGGACTACAGTAAACCCAAGGGTCCAATTCATTTAACTGACACAAATTAAAATTTGCAACTATTCTTTTTGCTATTATTATTATTATTATTATTATTATTATTATTAATTGGCTACTTATTGTTATTAACCCACTTTCTACAATTTCATTTATACTCATAGTTTTCCTTTTTCATAACAGTAGGCCTAAAGCCATACAAAAGGTAACATTAATCACATACAGACTGCCAAAATCAGAAAAAAAACATTTGAAATTCTTCCTAAATGAGTTCTTTAAAATAATTAAATAGGTTTTACCATTAAAATGTTTCTTTATAGCCTCAAAACTTCATCTGAGCAGAAATCCCTAATGATTCAGTTACATGTCAGCCAACCACATGACACCCACTCAATGCATTCAGGCATGTAGACATGGTCAAGACAATCTGCTGCAGTTTAAATCAAGCATTAGAATGGAGAAGAAAGGTGATTTAAGTGACTTTGAACATGGCATGGTTGTTGGTGCCAGACAGGCTGGTCTGAGTATTTCAGAAACTGCTGATCTATTGGGATTTTCATGCACAACCATCTCTAGGGTTTACAGAGAATGGTCCGAAAAAGTGAAAATATCCAGTGAGCGGCAGTTCTGTGGGTGAAAATGCCTTGCTGATGCCAAAGGTCAGAGGAGAACGGCCAGACTGGTTCGAGCTAATGGAAAAGCAACCATAACTCAACTACTTGTTACAACCGAGGTATGCAGAAGAGTATATCTGAAAGCACAACACGTTGAACCTTGAGGCGGATGGGCTACAGCAGCAGAAGACCAAACTGTGTGCCACTCCTGTCAGCTAAGAACAGGAAACGGAGGCTACAATTCGCACAGGCTCACCAAAATTGGACAATAGAAGATTGGAAAAACGTTGCCTGGTTTGACGAGTCTCGATTTCTACTGCGACATTCAGATGGTAGGGTCAGAATTTGATGTCAACAACATGAAAGCATAGATCCATCCTGTCTTGTATCAGTGATTCAGGCTGGTGGTGGTAGTGTAATGGTGTGGGTTCATGGCACACTTTGGGCCCATTAGTACCAAGTGAGCATTTTGTCAACGACACAGCATTCCTGAGTATTGTTACTGACCAAGCCAATGTTTTTATGACCACAGTGTACCCATCTTCTGATGGCTACTTCCAGTAGGATAATGCACCATGTCATAAAGTGCGAATCATCTCAGACCGTTTTTTTTGAAGACGACAGTGAGTTCACTGTACTCAAATGGCCTCCACAGTCACCAGATCTCGATCCAATAGAGCACCTTTGGGATGTGGTGGAACGAGAGATTCACTGCTGTATGTATATATATATACATTATATACATATACATAATATATATATACATAATATATATATATATATATATATATATATATATATATATATATATATATATATATATATACATATACATAATATATATATATATATATATATATATATATATATATATATACAACATATATATACATATATATATATATATATATATATATATATACATATATATATACAACATATATATACATATATATATATATATATATATATATATATATATATATATATATATATACACATATATATATATATATATATATATATATATATATATATATATATATATATATATATATATATATATATATATATATATATATATATATATATATATACATACATACATACATACATACATACATACATACATACATACATACATACATACATACATACATACATACATACATACATACATACATACATACATACATATATATATATATATATATATATATATATATATATATATATATATGCATATATGTATATTATATAATTAATAAAGTTCATATGTATATTATTTTGATGAAAAAGGGCTTGGGTTGTTTTGGATTTGAATATACAGTAATGAATAACTAAAACAATAAACACAATGTATTACTGAATGAATTACTGTATGCATTACTATATCATTACTATATCATTGAGATCTAATTTCATTTTAGTTTTTAGTTTAAATTAATTCTAACTATTATTTACTTCAAGTAGCAGACATTGTGGTCACTGCTCAAAGCCTCTCCTGCGCTCTAGTATGACAGCACTGTACTGTATGTAAAAAATTACAGTAGCTCATGAAACACTGGTCCCAGCAGCGGCAGCAGCTCAAGGTTGGCATGTCCATATGTTGTCTCTACTTGTATCAGAGGAATGTTCGCAGATGAGAAGGTGACTGATCACACCTGTGCTGCTGCTCCAGGTGTTGAACACACGTGAGGCTCTGTATTTATAACATGTAGGTCAGAGGCCTGTTCTGGATTCAATTAATTCAGCGTCCGCATTGTGATTTACTATGAGGGTGGAGTAATGCCTACACCACTTCATCATCATTATTTCTCCAGCCTTGACTTCTGTTTTGCGCAGTCAGCGGCTCGCTCACACCCTGATGCAAGAGGAGATTGTGCACAGAAACATTTAACATTGCTAAGAAGTCACTGATGCAGCTTTTTGCACTAATGTTAATATAGATATTTTACTGTGGAACAGGAGAAATGGGAATTAAATTGACCAATCTAGAATGGGATTCTGTCAGCTCTGTACCTGGATGCCCAAAAACATTTTTTGCTACATTAAAGCTATTGATTAACTGAAGGATATAAATTATATATAATTATTGGTTATTTTTCTGAATAAGTACAATAAGTTTAAAACAACGTTAAATAACAATATTCTTTTGGAAACAAACATTTGAGAAAGATAAATGAATAAAGTTGTAGGATTTTCAAATGAATGAATAGACGGACGGACGGGCGGACGGGCGGACGGACGGACGGACAGACAGACAGACAGACAGAAAGATAGATAGATGTGCCACTTTTTTGGAACAAAACTAAAAGTAGTATATTCTCATTAAATAAAAATAAGCGCATTACTAAAAATGCCAAGACCGTAGTCAAGCACAAAGAAAAAGAAAGAAAGAAAGAAACAAGCAAAAAAAACAGAAACAAACATTACTAAATAAAAACACTCACTTGAATGAACGAACGAACGAACGAACAAACGAACGAACGAACAAACCAAAAAATGAATAAATAATCAATTTGCCACTTTTTTTGGAACAAAACTAAAAGTAGTATATTCACTTTGAATAAAATATATTTTATTTCAAATTAATTAATTAATTAATGGATGAATGAATGAATTAATTAATTAATTAATAAAAACACTCACTTGAATGAAGGAATGAATGAATGAATGAATGAATGAATGAATGAATGAATGAACGACTAAAAACACGCAAAAACAAATGATTAAATCAATAAATAATCAATTTGCCACTTTTTTGGAGCAAAACTAAAAGTAGTAAATTCCCTTTGAATAAAAATAAATGCAGTTTTTATTAACAATAACATATTTATTAACATTTTTTAATAACAATATTAACATTATTCTTTTGAAAAGAAACATTTGAAAAAGATTAATGAATAAAGTTTTAAGATTTGCAAATGAATGAATAAACAAACAACCAAATAAACAAATACTACTACTACTACTACTACTAATAATAATGAAATAATAATAATAATAATAATAATAATAATAAAAATAAAAATAAAAATAAAAATAAAAAAAATAAATGTGCCACTTTTTTGGAACAAAACTAATAGTATATTCTCTTTAAATAAAAATAAATGCATTACTAAAAATATCAAGACTGTAATCAAGCACAAAGAAAGAAAGAAAGAAAGAAAGAAAGAAAGAAAGAAAGAAAGAAAGAAAGAAAGAAAGAAAGAAAGAAAGAAAGAAAGAAAGAAAGAAAGAAAGAAAGAAAGAAAGAAAGAAAGAACGAAAGAAAGAAAGAAAGAACGAAAGAAAGAAAGAACGAAAGAACAAGCAAATACACAAAACAAACAAACAAACATGAATACATAAATAAAAACATTCACTTGAAGCAAACAGTGAAGGATAAGTAAACGATAGCAGAGTTTTAATTTTGGAAACTTTGGTGAATTGTTTATTTAAAGATACATTTTTATTATTATATTATTTATACATTATATTAACAGAATCAAATTGCTAAAAAATTTCAATTGTTTGCCTTTGTCAATTGTTTGTTCAATCAGAAGACTAAAAAGAAACAAAGACAAAGGAAATTATCAGAGGACAGACATAAGATACTGAAGTGACTTACTGTATGATCACATCACAAAAGCAATAAAGGCTTGCTGGAAAAAATTATATATTTCACTGTACAGTAACTGACATATTGATCATTTGTTTCTGACAATTCTACAATAATGTCAGATCAACTTACTGACTGAAATCACACCAGTGCGACTGCAAAGAAAGAAACTGCAATTATGATCTATACACCCAGTTGAACGCAGCATGACTATGAGGATATGTATATATTCATTCATTTTCCTTCGACTTAGTATCAGGTGTCACCATAGCAGAATAAACTGCCAACTATTCCAGCATTTGTTTTATGCAGCGGATGACCCTCCAGCTGCAACCCAGTACTGGGAAACACCCACACATTCTCATATACACTATGGCCAATTTAGTTCATCCAATTCAATAAGAAATAAGAAAAATAAGAAATCAGTAAACACTTTTTCACCCCAACTGTCCTGTATATGTTTAAAGGTACAGTTCACCAAAGTTTCAAAAATAAAAATTCTGCCATCGTTTACTCATACCTCTGCTTGCTCCAAACCTGTTTGAGTTTCTTTGTTCTGTTGAACACAATGGAAGGCATATTCAAAACTGTTACAAAAAAAGAAACTTCCATTGATTTCCATAGTACGTTTTGTTCCTATTACCATTACTATTCCTATTACAGCCGTTGTCTGTTTTTTCCAACATTCTTCAGCATACAGTATCTACACGTCGAAATAAATAAATAGAAACAGTCAACTAACTTTAAATAAATGGTGAGAAATGTTCAGTTTTGCGTAAAATATTCCTTTAAAATGTTACATTTATCACATTTTTTAAATATATTTTGGCTAAATATTTCTCTTAAGTGGCCAGATTTTGTCAGTTGCAAGGCAAATGAATGAATATTTAAGTTGAAGTTTCTTGAAATAGGCAACACGGTTACTCGGTGGTTAGCACTGTTGCCTTACAGCAATAAGGTCGCTGGATCGAGCCTCGGCTGTGTCAGTTGGCATTTCTGTGTGGAGTTTGCATTTTCTCCCCCTGTTCACATGGGTTTCCTCCGGGTGCTCTGGTTTCCCCTCCAGTCCAAAGACATGCGGTACAGGTGAATTGAGTAAATTAAACTGGCTGTTGTGTATGTGTATGAATGAATGTGTATGAATCAAATCCTTACTTAAAACAGTATTGCCCTTAATAAATTTAACTATGTGTACCTTTTTGACTACTTGTTTATCTGTGCCTACATGTATGTAATATGTGATTTTCTTAACATATTTACTGTCTTTCAGGCATTTATTGATTTTTACGTATTACTGTCAACATTGCTAATAGTATATTGTTTTGTTTTTTGGAGTATGTTATCTGGAGCCAGCACCAAAGCTTTTCACACATTATAATACACGTACTGATAATGATGTGACAATAAAAGTGATTTGACTTTGATTTGATGTTTCCCAATACTAGGTTGAAGCTAGAAGGGTATTCACTGTGTAATATTATGCTGGAATTTTGATGGAATAGTTGGCGGTTCATTCCGCTGTGGTGACCCCTGATGAATAAAGAGACTAATCCAAAGGAAAATGAATGAATGAAGTTTCTTGAAAAATAAATAAATAAATTAATAAAGTTCAATGTTGCAAATATAGATTAAATGCTGTTCTACTCCAAAACTGTTTTTAAACGTGAAGTTTCATAAACTAATTTCGAGAGGAGCACGTGATATGATTGAGCATGTCTGGCCACTCATCTGTAATCAGTAATAATCCAATCAGAGTGATCCTAGTTTACTATAAATGGATCATTTTCTCCCTAATGTTTTATCTTCATTTGGAAGAATCCCCCCCTCCACCCCTTCTCCTCCTTTTCCTCCCTTTTCTAAAAAGGGGGAGCTCTCGAGACCTACCTGATCTCAGATCTCCTGATATGCTTCTCGACCGGGCGGGAGCCCTGGGCTCAAATATCTCCGAGCTCAGGGTTCTCTCCCGGGACAGCATGCCAAACCTGCTTTATACGCCAAGCATATCTAAGTGGGAAGTCTTGAAACAACACTGTTTTGAAATAAGACTAACACATGAATGCATAAATGAAGTAAAAATATGATTATTAAAGCTTTCTGCATATTTGCATTGAAATATTTTCTCTTCTTCACTGTACTGAAGAGTAGAGTAGAGAAGAAAAGTGTGTAAATGCCAAACTCAACAATAACACGTCTCAAACATGTTCTTTCTGCTTTCTGTAGTTTGCAAAACTTATTTTATATATATTATTGCAGGAAATGATGTCAGACTTCACTCATCGGCTGTCAGAAGAAAAGCTCCAGGGTGCTTCGACTTCCCCAGCTTCCCACAGTTTAACACTGCTGTGATACTCAGAGCAAAGAGCTTAGCCATTCTTTGTAGTGCCTACTGTTATTAACCGACAAGTAATTTCTGCCTCTTTTTTCTACTATAGTTAGAGGGGATTCGCTTCTTTCATCCCTCTGAAAACAAACCAACATCATCTCTAACTCAGTCTGCCTCTTTCTTCTCGTCAACCCCCTCGTGAGAATAATTTCCATTAGGAAACAAAACACGTGAGAGTAGGAGTGAAAGCACTGGAAATATAAGACAGAATTTCAGGAAAAACTCCAATTGGTAACTTTAAAAAATGCTTTGAAATGTTGACTGAAAAGAGAAGAGAGTTGACCAAAAAAGTCAGTTTTCAGATTTTGGCCTTTATGGCTCTCCAGAAAGTACTTTTTTCAGACTAATATTTAGAAAACATCCAAAATACACTCCGTGTCATCCAAAATACACTTTTATCCTGCTTTATCAATTTGTGTCTGCAGATTTCAACTACAATACACTTACAATTGTCCTTTATCTCAATACAATTTTTTCCTCCTGCGCTGAGCCATAAATCCTCACTTTATCTGAATCAACATCACTGTTTTATTCATATCTGTATTCCGATGTTTGTTTTTTTTAAATTGATGAATATGATCACACACAATTCAACTTATTATAAATATAAAAAAAATCTAATATATAAAGAAAATACATATTTTTTCTGTCTATTCACAGCATTGAACTTATGGAATGATATAAGGCTATAAGAACAGAACACTTTAGGCTCTATTTTAACTCTCTAGGCACAAAGTCTAAAGCACATGGCGCAAAAGCATTAAGAGCATGTCCGAATCCACTTTTGGGGCTCTATTTAAATGATCTAGGTGCAGGGCGCAAAAGCATTAAGGGCGTGTCTTAATCCACTTTTGTTATTTTAAGGATGGAAAATAAGCTCTGTGCTGTGGTGCATAGTCTAACAGGGTTGTCCTTATTCTCTTAACCAGTCATGGGTGTGTTTTGAGCATAAACCAATCAGAGTCTCATCTCCCTTTTCCTTTAAGAGTCAGTTGCGTCGCGCCACGTTGCATTTGCTATTTACATGGCGAACTTTTTAAGTGGAAAACTGAACGCTTCACTAGCGAGAAAACAGTTAAACAGACCATCTGCAGCACGAGGAATAAGAATGAGTCTCCTCCAATCGGCCTTTACTTTCTCTTTCTCTCTTTCGTGAATAAGGAAAACCGTGTTGTACGCACTCCACTGAAGACAGCCATTAGCCTACATATTTAATTTGTTTGTTAAGCGAAGAGATTTGTTTCAAAACTATTTCTAAATTCAGTTCTAATTTCCAGCAAACGAATAAATGAGCAATAATAACTAAGTGTGGTCAAAAAACAATATCCAAACAAAGTAGCGGGTTTGCTATTTAAACAATGTGGCACAAAATGGGAGAATTAAAGTTGCGCTGGTCTGAAAATAACAACATGTCGGGGCAAACACTTCTTGTGCCTTATTGTGCCAGGTGTATGATAGGGCTCTTGGTATTTTAAGGACAGACAAATACGTTTTGCGTCCTGGTGCATGGTCTAACAGGGTTTTACATATTCTCTTAATGAGTTGTGGGTGTGTTTTGAGCATAACGAGCATTGAACCAATCAGAGTCTCATCTCCTATTCCCTTTAAGAGTCAGTTGCATTGAACCAAGGCACATTTGCTAGTGGACTTTGTAAGAGGAAAAACTGAACGATTCACTAGCGAGAGAACAGTTAAACAGACCATCTGCAGCGAGGACAAAGAACAAGCCTCCTCCATTTGACCTCTTTACTTTACTTTTACACTTTAATTTACTCCTTTACTTTTATGGATAAGGAAAGGATAATGGAAAGGAAAGGATAATGAAGACATCCATTAGCCTAAATATTTAATTTAGTTTGTTAAGCGCAATGATTTGTTTCAAATCTATTTCTAAATTCAGTTATAATTTAAAGCAAACGAATAAATGAACAATAATAACAAAGTGTGGTAAAAAAGTTATATCCAAACACATCATATTCTTATGCCCTATATGATGATGCACACATCTCCAAACCAGTCAGGTGGACAAATCTAAACTGGTTTTAATTGAAGCAAATATAAATATGCATTTAATAAATAATACTGATAATACTAATAGCATTGTACAAATGCAAACGGTCATGAATAAACTAAAACAAAAGCCCTTGGAGGTGATAAAAGCATGGAGGTAGTGGTTTTTATAGTTTTATTATTTTTGTAGAAAATAATAATTTTTGTACAATTTTTTAAAGATTTGTAAATATATTTGTGTATTGCTGTGCATCTTATGTGTATTAAGCAATGTGTTAGCATTTGGACCTGCTTGGGTGCATAACTAACGCACTCTGCTCTGGACTTTATACCAGCTTTCAGTTGGTCAGTGGTACAGTCTATTTCAGTTCTTTATAATTGCAAACAAACAAATTAAATAAAAAATGAATAAATAAATAAATTGAAGACTCTATCCAAATTTTCAGTTTTATGCACTAGAAATTTACGCAAATTAGTGTATATTTAATTAAATATAAAAAAAAACGCATACAAAATACTAATACAGTACAAAAATTCCAAATCCTCTATAAATGTAATCGATTGGTTTAGTATGGTGAGAATTATTAGTTACTTATTTACACTATTCACCAGCAGTGTCTTGCACTATGAAATGTCATTTTTGCTCCGTTAACCCCCACCTTTCTCTATCACTGGCGAGGATTAATCGACTTTGGGTTACTGCGAGAAGTCTTTCTACCAATTACAGTCCTCCGAATCCATTGCTTGGCTGGGTTAAGTAGGCCACGTTAGTCCGGTCCAATTAGAGGAAGCCATAAGCACAAAGAGGGATGGCAATCAGGTCAACAAAAGCACAACTCATTCTTCTCTTTCTACTCTTTGCACTGCATCAGCATTCAGCATTCAGGTGCAAGCGCAAATAGAGAAAAAAATACTGAGGTCACTGTGACCCCACCAACAAAAGAGGATACGCTATCATATCAGCTAAAGGAGACCCTGAGGTTGCCAGTCTGTGTAGTTGATCAGCAGAATAAACAGAGAGCATATTTAAATAAATAAATAAATAAATAAATAAATAAATAAATAAATAAATAAATAAATAAATAAATATTTATAAATGCATTCCGATTTTTGTGTACTTTAGCTGAATGTCATGTCAGAAAGAAAAGCCCTGCTACAGTTCAGTTGTTGCCTACAGGCATTTACAGACCTTTGACTAGATCTTTTTAGTGTCATTTTTAGTGAACTTTGGCCTTTTTTTGGTATACAGAACAATCTCAAGAATACAGTCACCGTACACTATATAAAAATGCAAATGTAATAATCTAAAGTTCTAATAATCTAAAATAAGTTTCCATTGCTCAAAAAAAAATTATATTTATATATATTTTTGCTGCTTGTTCAAAGTACTTATTTAAATTGAACTGAAACAACACGATTCTTGAGTTTTTATAGAGACAACTTTAATTTTATTTGATTTGCGTTGAGACGAGATGGAGGAATTTTTGTGTGGAACCCAACATTTTTTACAGTGATGGTACACTAACTGACAAAAGTCTTGTCGCCTATTCAAGTTTTAGGAACAGCAAATAATAACTTGACTTCTAATTGATCATTTGGTATCAGTAGTGGTTTATATGAAAGGCAAAGGCCTCTAGCTTACACATATTTTACCAAAATAAAATATGATCATGTCTTGATTTTTAATTATTAAATTAGGACAGTAAGGTCTGACTATGCTTGGACAAAAGTCTTGTCACTTAACAGAATTAATGTACAGGATAGAATATAAAGCCATGGTGCAGTCAAAAAAGAATTAATATTGTGTATGACTCCCATGAGCTTGGAGGACTGCAATCATACATCTCTGCAATGACTCAAATAACTTATTAATAAAGTCATCTGGAATGACAAAAAGCATTCTTGCAGGACTCCCAGAGTTCACCGATATTGTTTGGATTCATCTTCAATGGCTCCTCCATCTAACCCCAGACATTCTCAATAATATTCATTTCTTTTGACTGGGCTGGCCAATCCTGGAGCAGCTTGACCTTCTTTGCCTTCAGGAACTTTGATGTGGGGGCTGAAGTATGAGAAGGAGTGCTATCCTGCTGAAGAATTCGCCCTCTCCTGTAGTTTGTAATGTAATGAGCAACACATTGTCTTGAGACCTCAGGCTGTTGATGTTGCCATCCACTCTGCAGATCTCTTGCACATCCCCATGCTGAATGTAAGCCAAAACCATGATTTGTCCTACACCAAACTTGACTGATTTCAGAATCTTAGGTCCATGCAGGTTCCAATAGGTCTTCTGCATTATTTGTGATAACTGGGATGCAGTTCAACAGACAAATCTACCTTTTGACACTTTTCCAAATGATCAACAAGAAGTCAAGTTATTATTTATTGCTCTTACAACTGGGATCGATTACAAGTCTTTTGTCAGGTAGCGTATATGGAGGGTTCCACAAAATTCATCAATGCTGTCCCAACAGAAATCAAGTATTTACGACTATGGATTGAACATAAAACTACTAAGTTGTCCCAATAAATGATCAAGAATCACGTTGTTTCAGCTCATTTTTAATAAATACTTTTAACCAGCTGTAAAAATCTTTTTTTTGTGTGTGTACATCTCTCTTTTTATATACCTAAAATTACAGCTGAAACCAGAAAACTAAAGTAATTGTTGTTTCTTTAAATACAGTTAACATTAAAAAACCTATTCATGTATTAATAAAAAAACAATTATTCATTTTATGCACATATTTGTACATAAAACATTTGTTTTTACAAATGTTCGTATTTTTATATTTTTTCTAAATTTATCGTTATTTTTAAGCGTAAAACAACTAAATATGAAATATATTATGCATATATCAGCAACTAGCTGAAATAAAATAAGTTTATTTTTTAATTTATTTCCCCCCGTTGATTTTTATTTCAAGTAAAAAATCGTAAAAAGCTGTACAGGGTTAGTCAAATGATTGCTTAATCATTGTGTATGCATGAACAGCTTGTAACAAAACAAAACAAAACAAAACAAAACAAAACAAAACAAAACAAAACAAAACAAAACAAAACAAAACAAAACAAAACAAAACAAAAACTTTGGAACCCCCTTCCAACTATGGCTTTATGTGAAGGAATCAGAACATGTTTGTAGGCAAAATCAAAAATATATGCTGTTTATGCATGCTTACAATGTTTATCACATATAGTATTTGAATGAATGTTTAAAGACTTTAAATTCTAATTAGTCTTATCTATATTTTACATTACACATAAGAAATGATACAGCTGCAGTTCAGTTAATGGCCACCAGTTTCGCTAATAACAACCTTTCTGAATTCTACAAAACCCTGATATCGATCCTTTTAGTTAAAAACGAGAAGAAAACTCACATTATGTGCTGATCTGTTCTCTGTCACAAAGGCAGAAACAACAGAAAGACAATGCTGAAATCATCATCTTTAAATCACTTCTCTAATTTCCAGCCGTTGAGGGGGCTAAAAGCTGTGGGACCGGGAAGAGGTGTAAATAAAGCGCTCACTATGGCAAGCCGTTTTAACTTTTATTAATTCTCAGGATATTTATTCTTGATATCAACAATTTAATTCTTAATATAAAAAAGGTAATTGTTGACATCAATATTACATTTCAACTAGTAACAATGTTAATTCTTGATATCAGCAAAGATGTCACCATTCGCAGAAATACAATTGTTGATATCAAGAATTCAGATTCTTGATATCAACAATTTAATTCTTGATATCAAGAATTTATATCCTGTTATCAATAAAAGACAAGCAAGCCGTTTTTACTTTTATTGCTTAACTGAATATGAAATGTTTATGTCAAGAATTAAATTGTTGATATCAAGAAACCAAATTCTTGATGTCAACAACTTAATTGTTAATTTCCAGATTGCGAATTGTTGATATCAGGAATTGCATTTTCACTAGTAACAATGTAATCCTTGATTTCAACAATTCAGTTTCACTAGCTAAAATGTTCATTCTTGATATCAGGAACTGAATTTCAACTAGTAAGAATTATAGTTCTTGACACCTGTAATTGTATTTTCACTAGTTAAATGTCACCATAGACTGCCATTCAAATTTAATTGTTAATATCAAGAATTGATTTCTTACTAGTTAAAAATTTAATTTTACATAACAGAAATACAAGTCTTTCTAGTAAAAGCATTTATTTTTAATATCAGTTGTCATATGGATACTAGTGCAAATGTCTATTCTTGATATTAACAATTGAATTGTTACTAGTAAAAATGTCAATTCCTGATATCAAGAACTTAATTTCACTGGTTGAAATGTTAATTCTTGATATCTGCAATTATATTTCAACATGTTACATTTGTTAATTCTGAAATTTAAAAATGTATTTCTGATATCAACAATTAGGGAAGTAATTTATAATATCTAAAATTACTAATCTCACTAGTAACAATTACAATCATGATAACCAATTGTTGATATGAAAAATGAACATCTTAAGTATCTTAAGTTTAAAAGTATTTATTGATATCAACAATTGAATTCCTGATATCAACAATTGCATTTTTCATATCAACAGTTAAATTATTGATATCAAGAATTGCATTTTAACTAGTAAGTAATCAATTCTTGATATCAACGATTGAATTTGAATGGCAGCCTATGGTGACATTCAATTAGTGAAAATTCAATTGTTGATATCATAAATGTAATTGTTGATATGAAAATTTAAATTGTTGATATGAAAATTTTAATTGTTGATATCAACTATTTTAATTCTTGATATCAACCATTCAATTTTTGATCTCAACAATTACATTTTTGATATCAACAATTACATTTTTGATATCAAGAATTAAATTGTTGATATTAAGAATTAAATTTTTTGATATCAAGAAAACATATCCTGAGAATGAATAAAATCAAACGGCTTGCCATACGCTCACCGCTGGAATTCAGCGCTGATGAGCGTCCCGAACCCATCAACAGACCGGCCCACATGGGAATTACAACACTGTCAACAGCTAACAATATTGTGAAGCTGCTACAACTCAGGTGATTGCAGCTATTTTCACACGCTCCTCTATCTGTTTCCTACCCCGCGTCTCCTGTTAATGAAGGAGCAGATTAAAGGTGCGGTCACACTTGACTTTTCCTTCCATAGACTTCCATTCATACGCACGCGAATGCGTCAGACCGGAAACGCGGGGTCATGCGTCGAGTTTCGCAGGTTGCTGCTGTGCAAAGTTCAAGCTTGGTGAACTCTGACCTGCGAAATCGCATCACTTGGCTGCGTGAGACCAATTGAGGATTAAAACACAACCTCTCTGGACAGAAATTTTAAATATTGAGCAATCGCTCGCTTTTTTAAATGTCTAATTATCTTGTTTAATCCCGCCCCTTTTCGCAGCGCCGTACGACAGAATTTCGCACACACAAAGCCTGGTGTGACCGTAGCTTAATTCAATTCAATTAGCTTTCACATCTCTTACACTGAGACTGAAATAGAATAAAGGCTTTCCTTCCGTTTTTAATCTAGTCAAGTTGTTTGCCGTTACTAGTCATTGAGTAACTTGTACTCATGCACTCATAAATACAGACATGTTTATTTTTGTGAGTTTTGTTACTTTAGTAGCTACTATTTTGAGTGAAAATTTGAAAAAAAAAAAATAAAAGGAAATTAAAGCAATAGATTTATTGTATTTAATGGACTTCTGTTTGGTAGCATTTAAAACCAATATACAAATATAATTAAAAAAACATAACTGTACAAAACATAAACCTGACAATTATATTAATTTACTTGAGCAATTTGCTAAATTTAGCTATTTTTCCCCACATACAGTGCACAACCCAACCAGAACTAACCATTTTCTTAATTGCAGACCACCGCTCATTATTTGCATAACATATGTGCACTGAAAAAAGTGTTGCATGCAAAACTGTTGCAAACAATTTATTTGTGATGAATTTCAACAAACAAATTAAATTTAATAATGTTCAACTTAATTTGTTTGTTTAAATTTAGCCCAAATAAATTGTTTACAACCACTTAACGGAAAAATAAATTGAGTAAATCCATGGAATCATCTGTTTCATTGTGGGTGTGTATTATATATACTGTATTTATGATGTGTATGCGATAGAAACAAAACTACAGTACACTCTGAAATAAAGGTACACAACCTGTCACTGGGGTGTTACCTTTTCAAAAGCTACAAATTTGTACCTAAAATGTCCATATTAATACCTCAAGGGTACATATTAGTACCTAAAAAGTACAAAAGTGTTCCTTTAAACATTTTTAGGTACTAATATATAATTTTGAGGTACCAATATGTACCCTTTAAGTACAAACGTGTACCTTTTGAAAAGGTACCAACCCAGTGACAGCTCGTGTACCTTTATTGAGAGTGTATTCAAAACAATTTTTTTTATACAGTATAGATAATTTATATATAATTTGTATAAGATTTAATTACGTATACATTTTATTAGTTTGACCCTTACCATAGAAAATATGATAGAAAATGATGTAAATAGTTTAGAGATATAATTTATACTTCTAGGTATTTATTTAGGGCCCCCAGATTTCTTGGAGCCCTAAGCGACCAGCAATCTTGCATATTGGTTAAATCTGCCCCTGTATGTGATACACGCACACACATAGCAACAAAACTATACAAAACAATATATATATGCATGCATACGTGTATTTATATACACTCACCGGCCACTTTATTAGGTACACCTTATTAGTACCGGGTTGGAGCCACTTTTGCCTTCAGAACTGCCTTAATCTTTCGTGGCATAGATTCAACAAGATACTGGAGATATTGCTCAGAGATTTTAATCCATATTGACATGATTACATCACGTGGCATTGACACGATGCTCAATTAGAACTAATGGGCCCAAAGTGTGCCAAGAAAATATCTCCCACACCATTACACCACACCACCAGCCTAAACTGCTCATACAATGCAGGTTGATGCCAAATTCTGACCCTACTATCCAAATGTCACAGCAGAAATCGAGACTCATCAGATGAGGCAATGTTTTTCCAATCTTCTATTGTCTTTTTTGGTGAGCCTGTGCAAATTGTAGCCTCAGTTTCCAGTTATTAGCTAACAGAAGTGGCACCCAGCGTGGTCTTCTGCTGCTGTAGCCCATCTATTTCAAAGTTTGATGTGTTGTGTGTTCATAGATGCTCTTCTGCATACCTCTGCTGTAACAGAGCTATTCTCCTCTGACCTCTGGCATCAACAAGGCATTTGTGTCCACAGAACTGCCACTCACTGGATATTTTCTCTTTTTCGAACCATTCTCTGTAAACCCTGAAAACGGTTGTGCGTTAAATCCCAGTAGATCAGCACTTCCTGAAATACTCAGACCAGCCCGTCTGGCGCCAGCAACCATGCCACATTCAAAGTCACTTAAATCATCTCTCTTTCCCATTCTGATGCTCAGTTTGAACTGCAGCAGATTGTCTTGCCCAAACAATTACTGAATTCTTTAAGGGAATTTATTTTGTAAATGTCATTTTTTCTCTTGTTATCTTCATATTCAAGTTATAATTAGTCATATTTAATGATTTAAACATATCAACTCAAATTGAAATAGCATAACACATGCCTACATGGGTACAGGGTTTTGAAAATGAATTCCTGTCTTTCCAGTTATTTGAAAACCTGAAGCTACATCAATGGAGAAGAAAAAAACAGATAATAATGCCTCTTATGATATTTGGACCACTTCTCTTGGGATGTGAGGATACAGCACACTGAAAGGAAGAGCAAGAGTTTGGAGAGATTTAGATTTTGGCACGTTAATTAAAGACGTGCTCTGTCTGAACTTAAAAGAAAGTAAAGTGCATTAAAGGAACTTCTGAAGATACACACTCCCCACCAATTTTGAGCAAGTAACTCTAAAGCTTTGTGTAATGGAGCTTGTGAAACTCTTTTTCCAGTCACTAGTCCACTAATCAGTCGATCGCTAATCAAACGCTCCTCCTTTTCGGCAGCGAGGTCAAGCTGTGGGTCAAACCTCAGTACGGGGCACGAATGGGATTTCCTTTCGCTGCCTTTATTATTACCCTCGGTGTAATTAGTGCCACTGAAATCCCTTTTGTCTGAGGAGAGGAGGAGGATAAAAGCGCCCAAGCTTGGGCGTGTGGTCTCCTTTCTTCACTGCACACCTTTTATTTCCTCTTAACAAGCTTATAAAATATGTCGACAGGCTTCAAACTGGGATTGTGTTGGGAAACTCTGATAACCGAGCCCTGTTACGTCAGCTCACTCCTGGGCTCTTTTCAAAGTCCTCCACACGCTTTATCTAGCAGGACGTAATTAACGGCGTTATCGCATATCTGGCAGAGTTGGAGTTTGGGAGAGGATCACTAACAATGCTTTTTGTTGCACGTACAAAGAGTAAAATGCCTAATGTTTGAAACGTAAAGCCTGCTCTGAAGCTCGGCAAGAACTTTTGCAAGTAATTGTCACTGGAGGATGTTGTTTATTCAAGGGACATACCGATGGAGGACAAAAAAAGGATGATGCAAGACCCGGTGGGGTTATGCACATACTTTTTAAAAACTTTTGATTTCACAACAACTTTCAAGTGCAAGTGAACAGAAGTAAATGAAAATAAGATAGTGTAGAAATGAATAAACAGACATTATGTATGATCAGGGGATTCTATGCACATGTCTCTAGTTCCTTTAAATGCAGGGACTATTCAATGTAAACAACTTTAAAAAAATAATTTTAAGTACCACACAAAATAAAATAAAATAAAAAATATATATAAATAAAATAATATGAAATAATAAACAAACAAATAAATAAATAAAATAAAATAAAACAATAAAATTAAACAAACAAACAAATAAATAAATAAACAAATAAATAATAAAAATAACAATAAACATGTGCCAATATAATTTAAAGTAATGAGCTGAATTTTAGACAATAGCATGACACACAAATAATTAATCGAAACATTCTGAATATTGAAAAACTGATATGATGAAATAAATAAATAAATAAAAAATAAAATAAAAAAAATAAATAAATGAGTAAGAAGTGAAGTCAACTGATCTTTTTGAATATTCTTAAAATAATCTGAATCAATACAATAAATAAAATGATTACAACATTACAACAACAAAAAAATGTAAATAAATATTGAATTAATCACTAGCTACAGATTAAATAAAGATCTGAAGTTTAAATACAGTCAACAAATAAACAAACAAACAAACAAACAAACATGCTTGGATATTCTTGAAAAATAAAAACTCTATAAATAAGCATAACAAAAATTCACCAGGTTTTCAAGTGACAATGTTAGACAATAAAAAGTTTGCAGCACATTGGCGGTGGAATAAAAGCCATTGGCGGGTGTCATGAGAGTCTGTTCTGCTGTGAGTGCAGTTACAGCCAAAGACGAGCCCTCAGAGAGCTTCCCACACTTAATAAAGACACACAGTGTAATTGGTTTTGGATTGAATTGATGACACTGTTAACTGCAATCAGAATACTGCTATTAAAAGTATATGCCGGTATATTAAGCTGCTTCAAAGTTAAGTCTTCGAGACTACTGTCTGGTAGCTTTTGGAATATTAAGGCAAGAGACTGCAGATGAACAGGGTAAGAAAGTGTAATTCTTACTAAATTGTCCCCCTCCCTATAATGGCTTGTTTTTTACTGAGTGGTACAGTACGAAACGGTTCGATACGGGTCACCTTTATCAGGCTTGCGGTTCCTCTACCAAGGGTACCCTTTTGGTGGGCGTGGTGTACGACAGAGAGTTTCAGTCAACGTCATTCTCGCTCAAATAAATGTCAACAGTAATGTTGTACAGGTCGTTTACAAATCATATGAGAAGTACTTCTCACAAAACAGACGCTTTATACACAGATAACCACAGAGAGCATCTTATCATCTCATTAACATCTCATTCGAAAGACGGAGCTCACTGAGCAGTATCGAGTGCCCATCAATATACTGGGGCGACAGGACCCACACAGATCGCAGGTTGAGTGCCCCCTGCTGGCCTCTCTAACACCACTTCTGGCAGCAACCTAGCTTTCCTAGCCATGCTTAGCTTCAGTCGGCGACCATGTGAGAGTTGCAGAGAGCTAGCTGCTGTTGTTAGTGACACATTAGAATCAACGTTTTTTACTGTTGGGATTTTGGGAATTTATACACACTTTCCAATGCAAGCAAAATTAAAATACAATTGTTATAAACAAGCAAACAACCAACAAACCAACAACCAAATAAACAAAATGGATATTAATATGAATAGAAATCAACTGATCTGTTTGAATATCCTTAAACTAATCTAAATCAGTAAAAAAAAAAAAAAAAAAAAAAAAAAAATACAGGAATTCTACATTACAGTATTTACATTAAGAAGTCCAAACAACATTTCTGAATGCTGTGTTTAAACCATTTCAAAGCCATTTCTTCATTAAATAAAATCATTGGATAAAGTTCAAAATTCTTGTTTCACTTTAGTGACACATTAGAGTCATAGGACTCTAATGGGATTTGGAAAATTTCCTTTGATTATTCTTTAATTCAGAGAATAGTCAGATATTATGAAGTTAGCGTGGGAGGCAAAACTTGAGAAAACAGCTTTTGGTGAAAACAGTTTGGGTGTTTTCACAAAAGCACTAAAATACCAAAATCTTTAATTGATGTGAATAAAAAAGTGTGTTTTTGCCTGAAGTGTCTTGCGTGTAAGGTATAGTTCACCCAACAAGTTAATGGCAACCTATTTAACAACATTCTTCAAACTACTGACAGAAGAAAGCAACATGGAACCGCTTGAGGATGAGTAAATGATTGATAGGTGATGTAAATTTTCATTTTGAGCGAACTACCGCTTTAAGCCAATGTAATGCTGCAATGCATTAGTCCTTGCTCATAATTGCATCATTTTACACCACACAATGACAGACAGAAGAGGGATGTCGCACTTTTGGCTGTGAATTAATATTGTCCTCTCATATGGGCTTTGAATGGCTTTTTCGTTGTCCTGCATTCCCTTAGATTCTCTTTCTTTTCTCTCTGTTGTTAAGGGGCAAGTTCTCCAGACGGCATGGGACCTCTTTGCTGCTGAGGCATCTGCTGCTCTGAGCCACCCAAGGCCAATCTTTTGAATCGCGAACTATCCAAACCCTGCTTTTTTTTCTTGTTTTCTCTCTCTCTCTCATTTCTTTCCTCTTTCTGATGGAAAAAGCTTAGTGCATTCAGGGAAGGGTGAGTTGAATTCCCCCCTCCCGGCCCATAGTAATCCAGGCTCAGGTCTCAGTTTGCAGACACAATGGGGCTTGGAGAATTGGACTTGAGATAATTGTGTTGCTATCCCATTTCTCCTGTAATGGAATCTCTCATGAGTGGCGGCAGCGGCTTAGCAGATTCTGAATGGCGTCTGTGCCGATAGCACCCAGACGAATCCTTATGTGCTGCGCCATTTTGGAGATAGTCCTAGCTGTGCTTTTTTGATTACTTTGTGCGAAAAACTCTAAATCTCCCTCCTGCGCTTCTCTTCTCTTTTTCAAAAAAAATTGGCTTGTCTCTTTAACTCTCTACTTAAAGAAGTAAAAGACAGGTCCTTTGGAAAGTGCAGAGAATCATTCCGAACTTGTTAAGGGTGTTGTAGAGAACAGTAGGAAAAGGTGACGTGTACAATTTGGAGTAGCGTTTTTTTTATGTTCAATAGCATTAAACTTTTGAACTTAGTTTCTGCTAAGTGAAAACCTGTTGTCTATACTTATGTGTATATTTGTTTTCTGAAGCAATTACTCTTGGACACGTTTGTCTTTATATGGGTTTTACAATAAATAAATAAATAAATAAATAAATAAATAAATAAATAAAGTGTCAAAAAAAGCAACAACTTGGAACTAAGGGCACATTGTGTTAAAGAAATAAAATGTAAAGAAAAATGAAATTAAATAAATAAAATGAAATTATATTAATAAACCAATCTGGCAAGTAGGGTTCAAAGCAACCAACCAATCAACCCACCATCAAACCAACAGACTAACCAACCAACCAAGCCACCCACGAACAAACCAATCAACCTAGCCAATCAACCATCCAACCCAGCCACCCACCCACCCAACCAACCAACCAACCAACCAACCAACCAACCAACCAACCGATCAACTGACTACACAATAACCAAGCCACCCACACACCCACCAACTATTTAGCCAAGTCAATCAACCAACCAAGCAATCAACCCAGCAACAAACCAACCAACCTAGCCAAACAACCATCCGACCAACCAACCCACCCACCAATAACCCAACCAACTGACCAACCAACCAAGCCACCCAATAAATCAACCAACCAACCAACAATTTAACCAACCAAGTCAATCAACCAACCAACCTACCTACATACCCACCCGCCCACCAATAAAACAACCCAGCAACAAACCAACCAACCTAGCCAATCAATCATTTGACCAACCAACCAACCCACCCACCAATAAATCAACCAACCGACCAATCAACCAGCCAAGCCACCCACCCTCCAACCAACCAACCAACCAACCAAGTCAACCAACCAACCAACCAACCAAGCAACCAACCAACCAACCAACCGACCAGCCAAACCATCCACCCTCCAACCAACCAACCAACCAACCAACCAACCAACCAACCGACTGACCCAAGTAGCCACCCACCCATCAATAAACTAACTGACCAACCAAGCAACCAACCCTCCAACCCACCCACCATCCAACCAACCAAGCAAGCAACCGACACACCAAATCAACCAACCAACCAAGCAATCTTCAACCCACCCACACACACACCCACCCACCAACCAACCAACCAACCAACCAACCAACCAACCAACCTATCTACCTACCTACCTACCTACCTACCAGCCAACCAACCAACCAAGCAGCCAACCAAGCAGCTGACCAAGCAATCCACACACCCACCCACCTACCTACCTACCAGCCAACCAAACCCCCCCCAAAAAAAACACCCACCGACCAACCAACCAACCAACCAACCAACCAACCAACCATCCATCCATCCATCAATAAAATAATGCATGGACAAATGCATTCAAGGACAGACAAAAATGGAATCTCAGTGTAGCAACAATAAACTAATAGTTAGAGTATAATTCATACATTTATAAATTACCAATTCCAATTGGTATTTCAATTCGGCATCCTATTTTCCACATTTAGTATCTGCACTTGTCATGTCATGTTTCCTACAGCACTCCAGTTTTTTTCTCAACTAATAATATCTGGCAAGTCAATATTTCATGCAGTTTTATTTATTGATTGATTTAAAGTGACTGTGTAATAATCCACATAATGGGCAGTAGGCTGAAAATCAGCTTAAATGGAGGCACAAAGCATAGCCAGTACATTCTGGGTCTCTGATCACCTGGCTTGGGTTTATTTTGCACTGATGACCAGCTGAATGTATAGTATTCTTTTGAACATTCGAGTCTTTAACTGTATTTTCTGCAATTCCTCCTCCACTCTTGTGATGAACCGAATGTGGTAAACACTTTAACAAAAAAGAACATCTACATTAAAATATCCAAACATACAATTATTTAAATCACACAGCATGACTACTTGAGGTAAATATGTCTTGAATGTTTCAAAAAGCAATAAAAGGATACCACTAGAAGAAATAATTTCAGCATGCACATTCAATTTATTCATAGCATGAATAGCATTGTACCTAGAGTTAAGGGCTAAAACTCTCATCCATCACAGCTAATGTTCAAACTCCTGGAACCGAGCTTTCAAAGGAAACACTTATGGTTTGTCGAACAATGCCAAAACTGGGGGGGATTGTTATGTGAGCACTATAAGAGACTTTTACAAAGATTGATGATTAACTTGCACTGTATTCTCCATTCTGAGAGGGAAAGCTAAGTTTCTAGAACTTTGAAAACCATTTTAAATTACCTTTTTATTGATTATTCAAGAAAATAAGTCACACACGTATTAAAGGCATATCAGCAGGAATATAACTATGTATTGTATAGCATATATGCCACATTTTCTGAGAATTGAAGCTGTGGTTTGACATTAAACTCAGTTTGACTATAGACCAAAAGAAAACCAATAGAAAGGTCTGTCACGTAATTCTATGGGTGCACAGACAGATAGGTCTTATACAATCCATCCACATCATCAACAACATGGTGCAGGTGATTGGTTTCTGTTACCTCAGCTCCCAATGAGCTTGCTCCTTAATATTTAAAAACTTTAGTATTGTTTGTGCTAGCAATCTGCAGCATGCTTTTGTACAGATCACCTAAAAACAACAATTACTATAAGGGAAGACTCTTTTACTTTTTATCTATGTGCTATTGGTCTGCTAATTTTAGGTTAGCATACATGCATTTCAATTCAACGGCATTTAATAAGTATTACACTGTATGTGCGTGCTGTGCATTTGTGAAGTAGGAAAAGATCCAGGATTTGTTTTCACGCATCTTGGTCCATTTGAACATGTTAAACAAGTCCCTGTGAGCTTTTAGGTTCTCTGTCACATAGTTTGATCTGTTTCAGTTCCTTTCTGTATTTATATGTTGGTATTTAACTTTGGAAGAAAATTAATTAACAAGCATCCATGCTAACGCAGTGTTTGGAATTATCTACAAGAGTACGGCAATGACATTTTCAAGGCGCTCATTTATACCTGCCCAGATGGTTTCTGGGTTTATTTTTCTATTAGCCTGCATATGTATTGTAATAAGGATACATTATTTGGGGTTTTAGTGTTAAGCTATTAGACAAGGTAGCCCAGGCACAGATAGTGTAGTTTACTTGAGTTAAGCTGATGCAACATAGCCAAGGCACACATAGACTAGTGAAGTAAATGTGTAGTTCACCCAGAACTGAAAATTCTAACAAATTAACTTTCAAAATAACTAAAAAATGTAATAAACTTTTTCTTCTGTTGAACACAAATGCAGATATTTTGATGAAAGCTGGCAACTGGTAGTATTTGTTTTTCCTACTATGTAGGATAACTTACTGGTTTTTGCCTTGTTTCAAAATATCTTTTTTTTTGTGGTCAAAAGAAAATAATAATAATTGTAAAAAACACATACAAGCTTGCAACCTGATATTTTGAAGAAAATGGTAACTATTAACTTCCATAGCAGGACAATCAATCAATCAAAACTTTTTGTAAGTTTGTAACTGAATAGTTATCAATTTCCGACATTTTTCAAAAAATCTTTGTGTTTAACAGAAGCAAAATAAATAAATAAATAAATAATAATAAATATAAAAAATAATAATAATTAATATAAGTGGAGGGTGATGATATATGAATAGCATTTAAATTGTAGGGTGAACTGCCCCTTTAACAGTATTTTAACACTGGGATTAATCATGGGTTATTGTTGTTTACTTTGGGTGAAATAACCACCTTTCACCCAAGGTAAAGAAACACTTGCTATTTGATTTTTGCCCCGTTTCAAAATATTTTATTATTATTATTATTTTTTTTGGTCAACAGAAAATAATAATTGTAAAAAATGCATACAGGTTTGGAACCACTTGTAGCCAAACAAATAGTGTGTAAATTTTCATTTTTGGCTGAACTATAGCTTTAATGTTAAGCAGATTGGCGAAAACCAATACATACATAGTCCAGTACACTATAGTGGAAAATAATTTGGCAAGCTAGCCCAATTAAAAAAAAAAAAAAAAAAAGTACAACAAACCAACCAACCAACCAACCAACCAACAAATATAGGTCTGGGGAATAGCTCTGCTTGTTTTAGGGGGAGTTTATTTCATTCATCCTGTCTCAAACACCGCATGCGCAAATATATTAATGTTTATTAATGCAACTGTTTGCTTAGGTACTGAATCAAGTTTTATAATTTTGCCTTCTCTTGTTTCCCTGCTTTGTTGGGGGAGTTACATGCATATGTTTGCAGCATAGCATGCAATTTTTTAGACAGATATAGTACACTTAAAAATTAAAATGTACTTACCATTTACTTCAAGTTGCTCCAAGCCTTCATGAGTATCTTTCTCCCAACTCCAAAAAAAAAAGATATTTTGAAGAAAAATAAAAACTGCTAACTATTAATTTCTATAGCAGGATAATCAATCAAAAACTTTTGTCTTTGAATATGAGTGAATGTAATGAATGAATGTAAATGTGTGTAAGTGAATAGTTATTAATTTCCAACATTCTTCAAAATATCTTTGTTTTTATTATTTCATTCATTCATTAATTTATTTTCTTTTGGCGAAGTACCTTTTTACTAATCAGGGGTTGCCAGAGTGGAATGAACCACCAACTTATTCAGCATATGTTTTACATAATGGATGCCCTTCCAGCTGCAACTCAGTACTTGGAAACATCCATACACACTCATCCACACACATACACTATGGCCAATATAGTTTATTCAATTCACCTTTAGCGCATGTGTTTGGGCTGTGGGGGAAACCGGAGCACCTGGAGGAAACCCACGAACAAGCGGAAAACATGCAAGCTCCACACAGAAATGCCAACTGACCCAGCCGGGACTCAAACCAGCGACCTTCTTGCTATGAGGCAACAGTGCTAACCACTGAGCTACTGTGTTACCTGTTTGTATTCAATAGAAGCCAAAAAATAATAATAATAGCATGTTTAATACAAGTAAGAAAAAATATATGTAAGCATTTAAATTATAGGGGGAACTGCCCCTTTGACAGCTTTTCACACTGAGATTAAACCATGGGTTATTGTTGTACTAATCACAACTTTTCACCCAAGGTAAAAAAATACTTGTAATTTAGTAACACAGTTAGCATTGATTTTAACCCGAGGTTGTGAAACCCTGCCCTAATAGAAGAGTTATGCCTAGATTCACTTCTGCAGTTGTAACTCTGCATTGCAATACAGTTTTAGAATTTCTTAGCTAGATGTTTAGATGCTTTAGATGCTCTAGACAGCTGCATATTACATTTTATGGCTTCCAAGTTATGAGAAGAAAAAGTATAAATAAAAAATTCATCATTCAATTATTTTAAGAGTGAAAAAACCTTTACAATAACATACCAGGAGTTACAGTGGTTACACACAAAAAGCAGACTCAGAATAAGTGGATTAGAGTGAGTAAAACATGAATAAATTGTACTTATATAAGCTGATATTGCAGAGTGCAGGAGGAAAAAGTGACTTTGAGAGAAACTTCACAGACGCACTGGCTAAAGAATGAACTCAGGCAAAGTTCTGCACCCTGATGACAGCAGGAAGAAAGGATCTGCAAAAACGTTTTCTCATACACCATGATGGGAGCGGGCTGTTGCTAAAGGTGCTCCGCTGTGCAGTAACAGCACCATGGAGAGGAGGAGAGGTGCTTTTCACAGCCGGTTGTGCTTTGTGCGGAATCACTGATTTCTGAGCAGAAATAAGAATTACATTCAGACAGACTATGTTACTATAAGACCACATTTTTTTTGAAAGTGGGATTAGAATGAGTGCTTAAAAGAAGAAAAAAAGTCATAGTGACCTGTCATAGTGACACGCTGACAATGTTTGTTGCTTTTCTCTGAATTCATCTAAAAGTCAGCAGGTAGTTTTCCTAATCCTTTCAATGTTGGGATTCAGAAACACTTTCCCTCCACCTATAATGCGAGTCATATAGCGTCATTTCACTTGGTTGTCCATAGGAGGGCACTGTGGTTGCACCCATAGAGCAGCTTGCGTTTGGGAGCTTCTCTGCAGGCTCTGGCAGAATTACTTTCATGGCCTATGAATAAAAATCATTTCTTGGAACTCTCACACTCACTTCCCATATGCTGAAATTATACATCTGCCCTGTGCATTTCAACTTTCACGGAAACACAAACTATATGGATAGCACAAACAGATGCACAGCTTATTAATACATATATGCTTAACATTTAAATGCTGTGTTTATCCAAGTGAAACAATTAGTAGACAAATGAGAACTTGTTTAGGAGGCAAAAACAGACATTTGCTTTGTTTCAATGCCTGACTATAGAGGCATTGTGAATATGCCACCACAGCAAAGACTATTCTAAATGGAGGCATTATAATTATGGTACCTTCCTTTGGCTACAATGCATTTTTTTAAGATGGCTAACGTATAATATCTTTTACATTGTAATTATGTATTGGTAATTATTACATTTCAATGAATTACAAGATGCTTTGATAAAAATAAGTCAACTGTAGATTATGACATAGGGAATACATTGTAGGTTTGATTATTGGAATTCATAAAATGATGCCTAAAACTTGATATACATTGGCATAGTTCAGTTCATTACATGACAAAGACATGCAATTCTGTACTGTGAGCCTCAAAACAGCATTGGCAAGGCAAGGCAAGGCAAGGCAAGTTTATTTATATAGCACATTTCATACACAGTGGCAATTCAAAGTGCTTTACATAAACAGGAATAAAAGAAACAATTATAAGAGAAATAAAAACAAACATAAAAATGGTAAGAATAAAAATAAAATAAAAGCTGATAAAATGTGTTATAAAAGAATTAAAAAGAAGAGAAAAACATAGTAGTCGGACGTAGCACAGTGCTCATTCAGTAAAGGCACAGCTAAACAGATGTGTTTTCAGTCTTGATTTGAATGTGCCTAATGTTGGAGCACATCTGATCATTTCTGGAAGCTGATTCCAGCAGCGAGGGGCGTAGTAGCTGAAAGCCGATTCACCCTGCTTTGACTGAACTCTTGGGATTTCTAATCTATTGATCCTAAAGATCTGAGTGATCTGTTAGGTTTGTATTCAGTGAGCATATCTGTAATGTATTGAGGTCCTAGGCCATTTAGTGATTTATAGACCAGTAATAATACTTTAAAATCTATTCTAAATGTGACTGGGAGCCAGTGTAAAGACCTGAGGACAGGTGTGATGTGCTCTGATTTCCTGGTTCTGGTCAGAATTCTGGCCGCAGCGTTCTGGATGAGCTGCAACTGTCTGACTGTCTTTTTGGGAAGGCCAGTGAGGAGGCCATTACAGTAATCCACCCTGCTGCTGATAAAAGCATGAACAAGTTTCTCTAAGTCTTCACTGGAAACAAAGCATCTAATTCTTGCAATGTTTTTGAGATGATAATATGCTGATTTACTAACTGCTTTGATATGACTATTGAAACTCAGATCTGACTCCAGAGTCACACCAAGATTCTTGACCTTATGTTTTGTTGTTTGACCCTTAGAGCCAAGGTACGCATTCACCTTGAGAACCTCATCTCTGTTCCCAAACGCAATGACTTCAGTTTTCTCTTTGTTTAACTGAAGAAAGTTTTGGCACATCCAATTGTTAATTTCATCAATGCATTGGCAGAGTGTGTCAATGGGGCTGTAGTCATTAGGCAGTAAGGCTAGGTAGATCTGAGTGTCATCAGCATAGCTGTGGTAGGAGATTTGGTTCTTTCTCATTATTTGGCTCAGAGGGAGCATATAAAGGTTGAACAGGAGTGGTGCCAGAATCGAGCCTTGTGGGACTCCACATGTCATGGGTGTCCACCCTGACCTATGGTCACCTATACTGACATAGTAACCTCTTCCTTCAAGGTAAGATCTGAACCATTTGAGGACCGTCCCAGACAGCCCAACCCAGTTTTCCAGCCTATCCAGAAGTATGCTGTGATCGACAGTGTCAAATGCAGCACTGAGATCGAGCAGTACCAGCACTGTTAGTTTGCCTGAATCTGTATTTAGGCGGATGTCATTGATTATCTTTATAAGGGCGCTCTCTGTACTGTGATGTGGTCTGAAACCAGATTGAAAATTGTCCAAACACCCCTTGTAGTTTAGGAACTTGTTAACCTGGTTAAAAACAACTTTTTCAATGATTTTGCCAATGAAAGGGAGATTTGAGATGGGCCTGTAATTGCTCAATATGGTGTTATCCAGGTTGCTCTTCTTCAAGAGGGGTTTAACAACTGCAGTTTTAAGTGAGTTAGGAAAAATCCCAGAGAGAAGTGAAGCATTTACCACTTTTAGAAGATCCATTTCTAAGCAGGTCAACACCGTTTTAAAGAATGATGTGGGGAGCGTGTCAAGACTGCAGGTTGATGTTTTCATAACTTGCACGATCTCTTCTAAGATTTTGCCATTAATTGCCATGAAATCGGACATAATATCTGATTTCTTAAGTTGTGGTTGAGCTAGTCTGACGTCGACACAATTTGGCTGATTGGATGAGCTGATTGCCTTTCTGATATTATTGATCTTGTCAGTAAAGAAATGAGCAAACTCATTACATTTGCTTTCAGAGAGTAGCTCACTGGGAATCCGACTGGGGGGGGTTGTGAGTTTCTCTATCGTTGCAAAGAGTTTACGAGCATTGTTTACGTTGCTGTTTATAAGGCTTGAAAAGAAAGTCTGCCTAGCAGTTTTTAGTTCCATATTAAAAGCACGAAGACTGTCTTTATAGATATTATAATGGACTACTAGTTTCGTCTTTCTCCACATACGCTCAGCTTTTCTGCACTGTCTTTTCGTCATTTTTAATTTTGGGGACTTAGTCCAGGATCCCCTTTGGCTGCTAGTTATATTCTTGGCTTTAACAGGAGCAATGTCATCTATGACATTCTTAACTTTAGAATTAAACAAATCAAGGAGAGAATCAACAGAGTCTGCAGATATACTTGGTGCTAGCGATATGGCCTTCATAAACTGCTCATTAGTGTTCTCATTTATGCATCTCTTTCTGACAGAGACAGATCTGTCTTTAATAGCTGGAGTGATCAATATATCAAAGAAAATACAGAAATGATCAGATAGTGCAACATCCTTAACAACAGTTGATGAAATGTGTAAACCCTTAGTTATAAGTAGATCAAGAGTGTGTCCACGATTGTGTGTGGGTTCTTGAACATGCTGAGTCAGATCAAAAGTGTTCAAAACAGTCATCAGTTCTTTTACAGCATTGATTTCTGGATTATCAATGTGAATATTAAAATCCCCAGCAATGGTAAAATAGTCAAATTCAGAGGTTACTATTGATAACAGCTCTGTAAAATCATCAATAAAAGCTGGAGAATATTTTGGAGGTCTGTAGATAATGATCAGTAAGATACGTGGAGCACCTTTTAGTGCTATACTCAGATATTCAAAAGACAAAAAGTCACCAAATGACACTTGTTTACACTCATAGACATCTTTAAACAGGGCAGCAATGCCTCCACCTCTCCTATTGGCTCTGCAAACACTCAAAAAGTCAAAGTTTAAAGGAGCTGTTTCATTCAGAACTGCTGCACTACAGCTGTCATCTAGCCAAGTTTCATTTAGAAGCATAAAATCAAGGCAATTTGAGCTGATAAAATCATTGACTAAAAGTGACTTATTGTTAAGTGATCGGATGTTTAAAAGTGCTAACTTAACAGTTTTAGCTGTTTTTGCTACAGTAGTCTCAGATTTATATTTAATAGACACAAGATTTGAGTGATTTGCTATACGGCCTGAAAAAGTCTTCGGTTTTCTGTCACGTAATACAACACATATATGTGTAGAGAAAGCTACAGGCACACTGGGTTCCTGCTTGTTCTGTAAACATCTGATAAAGACACTGTTATCTAAGCAGGCACCCGAGACACATCATGGAGAGCAGTTTTGTTCACCAGCTGAAGATGGTGCGTTGTTGTTTGGGCCCTGGCGGTGGGGCAAATGTCGGAGGGCTCTTCCAGGTGGGCTCAGAGGTGGTTGTGGAGCAGGCCGCTTTTTGGTTGGTAACTGGGGGCTTGCGGCGATGGAGTGTGAAAGTTTAGTTCCAGCATGCACCAGTTCCTCCATCTTTTTTGAGAAACCCAAGAGAGGCGAGCAAGGTGATAATGGGAACGTGTCTGGCGACAGAGGCTGTGGCTCTGGAGATTCTGGGTGCTGAAATATGTTTTCCTGGGTGTTTTCCTGAGGATCATTTTTTAGTGACGAGACATGATGCTGTTCTGATGCGTCACAGTCTGTCTGTGTTGAGCAGAGGGCCAGCGATAGTGTCTCTATCAACAGTGGGTGTTTTGGCTGCGTGGCTTTATCACTGTCCTTGGGTGATGCGTCAGCCCCAAGTCCACTCGGGAGCTGATTTGAGGTCCTGTGGTCATCTGGACATTTGCTGGGTGTGTATGTGCCATTTGGATTGAGGTCAGTGGCACATACAGCTGATGGATGATGGAGGGAGAAGAAGATATTGTCCTTTAGTACCTTTGCACCAAGTTTGTTTGGGTGAAGGCCGTCTGATGTCAACAGTTGTCTTTGGTTCCAGAAGAGATTGAAGTTGTCAATAAAATTCAGTCCTTTCCTGTTACATGCTTTCTGCAGCCATACATTTAGACCAAGCAGCCGTGAAAACATGTTTGTCCCTCTTGCAGGGAGCGGTCCACTGATGAACGGCTGAATTTTCACTCTTTCAACTGTTTCCAAGAGCTCACAGAAATCTCTCTTGAGCAGTTCTGACTGTTCCTTCCGAATATCATTCTTCCCCACATGGATGATAATCCGTTTTGCAGTCTTGTGCTTCTTCAGAATTTCCTTAAGTTCTTTGTTTACATCAGAAACTGTTGCATGAGGGAAGCAGTATGTCATTGTAGATTTGCTCCTAAAATTCCTGATTATTGAATCTCCTACAACTAGTGTTCTTATCTCAGGTGCGATCGGAGCAGAATGCCGCTGTCTAGTCGGCCTTGAGCCTCTGTTCCATGCAGAGTTAGCTGCTGAGTCATGCGATCTCTGTCTGACTGCATTTGGGGATTCTTCACCCATATTACTCAATACTTCATATCTGTTCTGAAGCTGTATTTGAGTCCGAGCTGTATTTGGGGTAGAGGACGCTAATGCGGCAGCGTATGATCTGACCCCGTGAGTACCCTTTGGTCTCGCACCTTGTTTATGCCAATGCTCATTTTCAACAGCTTTAATCTGTTTTTCAGTGCTCGGAATAGTGGTAGGAATAGATTTATGGGACTCACCGGCTATTTGCTGTGAGCGTCCACAATGACGCTGCAGTTCTGGTTGGATCGCAAGTAACTTTGTTTCAAGAACTGCAATCTTTTGTAGAAGTTTGTGGCAGTTTGTACAGCAGTGAGAATCTGAATTAATCCGATCCAGAGGCATTTTCACAGCCGTGTTTTCCCGTCTCAGGAATGTGAGCAGCTGATAGCTGGTAGCGGGAGGATTGTTTAGACGATAATTCCCCTCTTGTTAGTAAAGCTATATTCCAGAAAGTTTGTAGAATCGATGCTGATCATCAAGTTGTGTCGTTTGAGCACTGTGCTGATAGGCTCAAGTTAAAATTAGGGTTTAAGATATAAAAGCAAGTGAGCAGAGAGCGGAGCAGTAGGCAAAGACGTCCGAACAGTAGCGAAGCAGGAAGCGAATTTTCCCCTCATTGATCCCTCATTCTCATGTAAATCCAGTGAGTATGAAAGACCACTATAAACAGTCCAATTGGAATAAAACACATGATGTTACTCACTTATGCACAACCCCAGAAGCATTTAATTTTACCAATATTTATAATCCTCTCGCTTATTTGTTAAGGTTAACACAGCTTTTATTTCCTTTGTATGTGGGACTGATAAATAATGGAACCAGCATTATTGAGCTCTCAGAAAATGCAAACAGGCTTTGATGCAACAGACATGGATCATCTCATCTCATCACAGGGAGTGAGACCACTAAATATGGAAAAAGATGAATTAGAAGTTTAATCACAACATCTAAAATTATTTCTGGAGAATTTATGCCTCATACCTTCTATGTAAGCATTAGAGTGAAAATGTTGGGCTTGGTGGTGGGACTATTTTCAGGTGCTTGTAATAACATTGTGCCTGCCTGCTGCAGCCTGATATAGCATGGAAGTTTCTTAATTAATACACCAGAATATATTGTGTTGGTCTTTGAACATGATGTCACTACAGAAGAGTTTATTTACATATTTAAATAATTAGCTAATCTATCTAAATTATTATTATTATTATTTTATTTTAATTTTTTTTACATTTTGAGTGAGATGCTAATGGTCTAATCCAATTCAGTGATATATGCTAAGCTAAGCTTAGCTAAGGTAAGCTTAGCTAAAATAAGCTAAGCTAAGCTAAGCTAAACTAAACTAAACTAAACTAAGCTAAGCTAAGCTAAGTTAAGCTAAGCTAAGCTAAGCTAAGCTAAAAGTGCTCCTGCCAGACCTGGAGATAAACTGATATGGTAAAACTCAACTGTTATTTCTAGGACTTATTCACCTATTTTTTTTTAAAAAGTGTTCCCTTTTCAAAAGACTGTTTTGATGCATTTAACAGTCATCATAATCCTAAATCCTTTAAAGTTTGTAATATTTTGCTAAAAAAAACTAAACAAAAAACACATATTACAAAGTCAAATTACAAATCATGAATTACCGCTTATGTGAGGTGTTTCTGATGCAGCATCCACGGGGCTGAGAGTAAATTTGATGTTATTCTCTCTTCTGGCTGCCGTCATCAGTCTCACACTATATATATTTTTCCTTTTCTGAATGTCTTAACACAATCGTGTTTTTCTTTTATTATTACAGAAAACAGAGTTGTACATTTTTTTTGTTGTACTCGTCATTCACGGCACTCTAAATTTACCCAGCTATGACGTCTTCTGCCACTGAGCAACCCAGAAATGTGAAAAGGGTCCATAACACTCTTTTAGTTTAGCAACATACAAAAAGCAAACCACTGAAATCTGTTATGTCATTGATATCTCTGTGTTTTTCTGTTGCCATGTAGTCTGTATTATTATGTATTTTTTTACAGTATAATCCACAAACATTAAATGAAAAAGTCTGACCACATATTCACTGCTAACTGATTGCGTATTAGCACATAATAATGCCATATTCTGCATGACCATATTCTAGATCCTTAAACTCTGCACCATTTACCTTAACAGCGATTACATTCTGATTAAGCAGTAATTAGGTGTTTATTAAGAGAAAACACTTTGTTATTAGTCAATATTCATAAATTACATGTTGCACACATGACAGTTGGCAGTATCACACACCAGATGCACACATTCGAATGTTATTTAATCTGAAACTATTCAGATGGCCCTCTGTGGCAGGGCAGAAATATAAACAATGTCCAGAGTGGTAGCTGGGCGTCGCAGATAGCCTGCTGACTTGCGGCGCCAGTGTGCATGCCCTCATAGAAATCTATGTTTAGAATTTGAACATGCATGGCATGGAGCGGTGCAGCGTATCCGGTGTGCAATCCCCTTTAGTCTCTATTTCAGAAGTCGCCACGGTGGAATGAACCACCAACTTTTCCAGCATATGTTTTATGCAGCAGATGCTTTTCCAGCTGCAACCCAGTACAGGGAAACACCCATACAGACTCATTTATACACACACTCATACACTACGGACAATTTAGTTTATTCAGTTCCTTGTGGAGGAAACCGGAGCACACGGAGGAAATCCACGTGAACACGGGGAGAACATGCAAACTCCACACAGAAATGCCTTCTGGCCCAGCCTGGACTCGAAGCAGCAACCTTGTTGCTGTGAGGCGACAGTGCTAACCACTGTGCTACCTATTAGTGAATATTTATTCCTTAATTAAAAAAAGTTTCCAAAATTATTTTTTATATTTTACAGTAAAATAATCTCCTAGTTGTAGTAGAAACATATTTATACATGCTTTCATTTTTAATTATGTCCTAGTATCATGAATTTCCCAGTACGCCGTCTTCACATTCTTTATCTTTCATGTGTTTTAGCCTTTCCTTGCTGTTAGTAGCTGTGGAGAGGCTGACATTTAAATATGTGCAATGTTGAAGTGAGAATCAGCATTTTTCCATTCTCATTCACTCAGCAATTCATTCACCTGACAAAACACTCTCCATCATGGACCAGTGCAATCTAAGGCACGCTCTTTATTTAGATATGCTGAGGCTGGGCAGGGAAAGACCACTGTGCTTACGTAAAAGAAAATGAAGTTGATGAAGAAAGAGGAATGAAAGGCTTCTGAAAGAGACAGCGAGACAAAGCACAGAGCCTAAAGAGAGACAGAGAATGAAATCCGAGAGACAAATGAGCAGATGAAGAGGAGGTTGAGGTACACGTGCAAAGAAGTGAAAAACGGGGAACTCATCATATAAGAAAACTGTCAAAAACAGTGGGAAGCAGGAAAGAGAATTTGTGAAAAAGTGACAGACATGAGGTGAAAGTGGGACTAGTGGGATTGCAACATATGGTGTGTTAAGAATAAAATCCTTGATTGGAATAGACCCTTTGAAATGGCTAGTTTGGAGCACTTTGGTTTAGAATGACCCTTCAAAATGGCGAGCATTGTTGTTTTTACTTTGAAGTGCCTTTTGGAGCTAGGTTTATCCTGTTTGGAACACAACACTACAAAATAAATAGCAGATGAGATCGATCAGGGTTAGTGCTTAACTCTGCAGGACAGTGGACATCAAGGTACAGAGTTAAGCATCTGTGCTTTAAAGCTTAATAAAACTGCAAAACCAACATAGAACATGATAGACCATGTCATACAAATGGTCTGTACTAAAGCAGTTGATGTAGCTTAGGGACAAATCATTGAGGTGAATGAGGTTAGTTCAATGCCTTACCAACAAACTGGATCAATAATGTATTACCACAACAAACTGAACAGAAAGTATGTGACAGCATTGCTTATCTCATGAACCTTTATGAACACGAGGAGCTAGGTCAGATGTTCAATAAGCAATCAGAATTTTTTGTTACAAGAATACCCTTGTGGAAAAATCCAGCATTGTTGATCTGCAGCATAAGGTATCTTTGCATGCTGGTACCAGCAAGGGATGCTGATTGCTAGTTTGCCAATCTCCAGCATATCTTACCTGCTGGAACCAGCATGGGGTGATGGTTAATGGTCCCCACCATTTGCAAGCAGGAATGTTGCTGGACTTTGCTTGAGAACAGCTTGACTATGCTGCTCCAGCACTTCAACTGTAAACAGCATAAACCTGCCTGGACCAACATTGAATTCACCAGGTTAGGGTATTGTGCTAGCTATGACCAAGTAAAGTATTTCATTGTTTTTAAACATGTACCACAAATATCATTTGTTCCACTTCTAAGGTTCATCTGTTCTGCATTTGTGCCTGTATTGATGCATTAAATCTTAAAAGCTCATTGATTTTAGAATTTAATTATGAGCTCATGTGTTCATTAACATAATATTAATGTCACTTTACAATATTATTACTAACAGACCTTATTCAGGATATATGCTGGAAATGAAGCTCTGGGGATATATATATATATATATATATATATATATATATATATATATATATATATATATATATATATATATATATATATATATATAGTCTAATTACTTTTTGACTACAACAATCGACATGTTGTTAAACTAGAGTCCAATCCACAGTAACACTTAATTTACTCTGATGGTCCTCTGTGCACATTCTGTTGACTGTAACTTCAGTAAGTCACTGGAGTATTAGCAGACTGCATGCCTAATCTGCCAACACTATTTTAAAGGTTCCCAAAAAATGTTCTACTGGTTATGAGTAACTTTGCAAGCATGTCAACTTATTCTGATAACACTAATAGTCTACTAAAACCCTAATGAGAGTTACATGTAAATGTGAAATACTTATTTAGTCAACAGTATCTCTAAAAAGAAAGCATCAAACTAAAGTGTATGCAAATCAGTTAAACATGGTGCACACTTTAAAAAATAAAGGTACTCCTGACATTGATGGTACCAAGAAGAACCTTAAATATCCACGGAACCTCTTCATTCCACAAAAAAAGTTCTTTATAGTGGAAAAAGGGTTCCTTAGATTAGATTATAAAAATGCTCATCACACCTAAAATAAAAACAGAGCAAGGAGTTTTAACAGTATTTCCGATAATATATTTTTTTCTCCTGGAGAAAGTCTTGTTTTATTTTGGCTGGAATACAAGCAGTTTTTAATTTAAAAAGATGATGTTCACCATGTTTGATTATATATATATATATATATATATATATATATATATATATATATATATATATATATATATATATATATATATATATATATATATATGTATATATATATGTGTGTGTGTGTGTGTATATATGTATATGTATATAATCCACCAGAGCCTGCTGTGTATGCTGCCATTCATGCCTGCTCTTCACGCGTAAATCCACCAGAGGCCACTGTTGACTGACTTAGTGACCGACTTATCGACTGACCACCCTCCTCTTTCCCTAAACCCAACCAATATTGTTTTCAAAAGCACAGATTGACCCTATTACCCACTTCCTTAAACCTAACCGACAATTATAAAAGCAATCTAGAAAAAAATGATTTTTACCACGTTTTCAGATTTTACTACATTCTCACCCTGTTATTTACTTGTTTATTTTATCTTTTGGCTTTTGTTTTTGTCTTACCCATTATCTAGAACCGTTCTTTACCAGACGCAAACCCCTCAACGTGGACATCTCCTCTCTGCCCTTTTAAGTCCTGCGAGCTAACTGGACAAACTGGTAACGGCGGGAAAGCCATCCACACGGAGGTAAGCAGTCAGCTGGCAAGCTTGAACAGGAATGGTGTCATACTGCCATGTTGCTGCTGTATGTAGCGTAGCTGGCTACATAATTTGCGATCTCGAGAAACATATATAGGGCTAAATTTTCAGAACGGGCCTGTGTTGATAGCATACTGTAGATCCAAAAAAATATTTTTTAAGAGTGCACCAAGGGGTCTGTTGCCACTGCAAGAGTGATCAGATCAACTATTTTTATCCTTCACAGAATAAATAATGTCATATGGGTTTGGAACGATATGAGATGCCAAAACCCCCAGAATTTTTACTTGGGTGAACTATTCCTGTATACGAACGGGAGTCTCCTGAGAAGTCTGATCGAGAGCATCGAGGAGAGGGGTTTGCAATGCGTGTTGTCTCACCTCTGCTGAACGCGGCACCCTGTTCAGCCTCAGGGCTCTTCTGACAGGATCACAGTCCTGCAATGTTAACCCTCCTCCTTCCCTCCGTTGACTTTCCGCAGAGCGCAAGCAACATACAGGACAGAGGAGAGATCAAACGCTTCTCTCTGATGAGCAGAAAAGAGCTGGAGAACGAAGACGGTAAAAGAGGGTTAGGGGAGGAACCAGGGATAAAGTGAGGAAGCTGCACATCCACTGGGAAAACACGTCACTGTTTTACTGATAAAACAAGTGTTATCTCGCTCTTAGAGAAGTGAGGATCCCAACCCTATTTCCACCAGGTGCGGGAGTTTCACATGCACTCATTTTCGACTCTTCTGACACCCCTGAACCCTCACCCTTTCAAAACATCTACTTGTGGAGCAGCCACATGCTAAAGCTAATTAGTAGTGAGTCTTCTGCTTGTTAATTGGCGCCCTTGACAATGCGGAGGCGAGTTGCCTTTAGAATCCAGCCCTGCTTTTACAAAAGGGAAGCATTTATGTTAATTCCCCCCTTGAGCCTCGTTGCTCTTTCTTTCTCGCTTCTTCTACAGACCTATAGCATTCTTGCATTTTCTCTTCAGAAGCAAGAAAGACTTAAGGAACATTTTCTCCCTCATTTGCGCTCTGCCTTAGAAAGTAAGGGTGAACTAGCCTCGTGGTCTTTGTGAGGGTCTGGATTTTGACAGGTGGTTTTGTGGCCTTTGGGGGGCACTCAAAGCCTGCTTTCCTTCTGCAGTCGATGCTGGACTCACTCTTATGGCCTTATGCTAATTATCCTTGTGAAAAAAGACCATCACACACATGCTAAGCCAAGTTCACTGGCTAGGCTAAGTGGAGTGGGAGACAACGAGTACACATTAAGCAAGGTGCATTTATAGATTGCATGTGCTTCTGAAAATCAAAATACCTGTTTATGTTTTACTATTATTTTGAGATACAGTAATATATGTATGATATCATAAATTAAAGCATAGACAAACAGATACTATAGATAGATAGATAGATAGATAGATAGATAGATAGATAGATAGATAGATAGATAGATAGATAGATAGATAGATAGATAGATAGATAGATAAAATCAAACAATAATTATTTGCAACAACAATAATTAGAAGTAATAATAATAATAATTATAATAATAGTGCGTCATGGTGGCACAGTAGCATGATTGCCTCATAGCAAGAAGGTTGCTGGTTTGTGTCTCGGCTGGGTCAGTTGGCATTTCTGTGTGGAGTTTGCATGTTCTCCTCGTGTTCACGTGGGTTTCCTCCGGGTGCTCCGGTTTCCCCCACAGTCTAAACACATGCACTAAAGGTGAATTGGGTAAGCTAAATAGTCTGTCTGTAGTGTATGTGAGTGTGGTTCAACTGTGTACAGTGTATATAAAAAAAATAAAAATAAAAATATAAAAATAAATAAATATATATATATATATATATATATATATATATATATATATATATATATATATATATATATATATATATCTGAGTTTCAGCTCATACTGTAACATGTACAACTGCGCATAAGTGGATTTGCTTTTCAGTGTTTGGACTATCATCAGTGAAATTTATTCCACACTGAAATGGTATGAACTGGGTGTCACGGTGGTGCAGTGGGTAGCATGATCACCTCACAGAAAGAAGGTTGCTGGTTTGAGCCCCAGATGGTCAGTTGGTATTTCTGTGTGGAGTCCAAAGACATGCAGTACAGCTGAATTGGCTGCAGTGTACTGTGTTGTGTGCGAATGCACATCCCATTGCTTAAAACATGCTGAATAAGTTGGCAGTTCATTCCACTGTGGCGACCTCAGATTAATAAAGGGACTAAGCCGAAAAAGACAATGAATGAAAAATACTACTACTACTACTACTACTTCTACTACTACTACTAATAATAATAGAGGAACCTTTAAAACACTTATTAAACTATTTCAACGCATAGTAAATACATAGTAAATATTTTAATTGTTAAAAGGTAAGATTTACTGTATCTGCATACACAAACACTCCTTAATAGCAGTTGATCATGCTTTTTTTTCTTCTTTTGGTCTTTTTGTGTTTTTGCACATTGTATAGTGTATTGTGTTTTGCACATGTATTTCCCACTGTTGCCAGTTTGTCATTATATATACATTATGATGCACAAATGCTTGCAACTGGCTTTGTTTACTTGTGGTATTACCTAACCATAACATATATGATGAACATTTTCTCTGCCTCTGTCTGCATTTTTACCCAAAGTGAGCTACTTAAAAACAATTACAACACATCTAGTATGTCTGTATGCTATAGATAGGGGGTGCCCAAACCTTTTTCTTATGAAGGGCCAAAAACTAAACTTGGGCTGAAGGTAAATATACCAATCTCTATTACATTAAAGTTGCCATTGGTGATTTCCTAATTTATTTAATATTTAAAAATAACTAGAATACATTGCTTTATATTAACCAATGCAGTATATATTTTACATTTTTATGATGAACTTATTACAGTAAAAAAGCAAAACATTATAACAGAATGGAGTTACACTAGTCAAGCAGCGACTGTTTTTTGCCATGATTTGCTCGCCAAAGACTTGCTTAATGATTTGCTTCTGCATTGTCCTCTATCCTTTGAGTGACAGTATTTAATTGATTTTAATTGATAAACCTTTATTTTCAGTTAGCTTTTTGCAGCTCAGGAATAAAACAAACAAACAAAAAAAAGTTATGTTAAACTTAAATTTACGATCTACACTCTCTGGCCACTTTATTAGGTACAGTACACCTTACTAGTACCGGGTTGGACCCTTTTTTGCCTTCAGAACTGCCTTGTGGCATAGATTCAACAAGGTACTGGAAATAATCCTCAGAGATTTTAGTCCATATTGAAATGATAGCATCACACAGTTGCTGCAGATTTATCAGTTGCACATCCATGATGCGAATCTCCCGTTCCACCACATCCCAAAGGTGATCTGTTGGATTGAGTTGTGGTGACTGTGGAGGCCATTTGAGTTCAGTGAACTCAATAACTTGCTCAAGAAACCAGTATGAGATGATTCGCGCTTAATGACATGGCCCGCTGGAAGTAGCCATCAGAAGATAGATACACTGTGGTCATAAACAATACTCAAGTGGGCTGTGGTGTTGACATGATGCTCAATTGGTACTAATGTGCCCAAAGTGTATCAAGAAAATATCCCCCACCATTAAACCACCACCACCAGCCGGACCATTCTCTGTAACCCTGAAGACGGTTGTGCGTGAAAATCCCAGTAGATCAGCAGTTTCTGAAATACTCAGTCCAGCCCGTCTGGCATCAACAACAATGCCACGTTCAATGTCACTTAAATTACCTCTCTTTCCCATTCTGATTCTTGGTTTAAACTGCAGCAGATTGTCTTGACCATGTCTACATGCCTAAATGTAGCAGTTAGACAGGTGTACCCAATAAAGGCATTCACTCTAACCCTCCCCATCATTCTCAGTCTCTTCTCATGTGAGATGGTGGGGCAAATCAAAGGATACCATGGGCCAACTTTGGTCCAAAGCCCCTAGTAAGCACATCTCTGCTATATATCATGTTCTGAGAAATCTTCTTGCTCACAGATAATAGATTATAAAGGGCTTCCATAAACTGGCCACTTACAAACACAAAAAGCAGACTATAATTTCAATTATAATCATTTGTACCCAGTCATAACCTCGTAAAATTAAGAAGTTGGACCTTTAATTCTGATTTATTTGTAAGATTTCAACTTTAATGGCCATCCACTTTATTTAAAGATATTTTAATGGTAATTACAGATCTGGTCACTATTAAGGGGAAAGTTCATCAGCACGAGTGCATATGGCTTGTGTCTAGTCTTTGCCGCAGACACAGTTTATGGGCTAATAAATGACTGAAATAGATGGAACAGAACATTGCTTTATAAACCAAAGGGCATAATTAGTAATGTTTTCAGAAAAGCATAATGAATTCAAGTCAATTGTTTTCGCACTGATGAATTCTCTGCAATTCCTAGGGCCTGATGTTACAGTAGGTTGAACTGGAGTTTATGCAAGAGTGAAGAAGAGCTGCTTTAATCAGGTATGTTCATACTGAGTATATACACTGTTTAAGCTGTAAACACTAATAAGAAAGGAAACATTTGGAAGTAGCATCTCTACTGACTATCAAGATTTCTCAGGAGACATTTTGTTTCTTTGGCTGACAGTGAATGACAGTTTTGTTTATTAAACAGTTTTTAAGCACTCAAGTTGTGAATGTTAGATTTTACAGTAAATACGGTTAGAAAAACAAATGGAATAAAAAACAAAATGCAGCTGCTTTAGACTTTTACAGTTTTAGTGCTTTCAGAATAAGCATGCCATGTAAATAAATGATTGAAAAAAGAATATGACAAAAAGAGGAAGATATAAATTAATTATTGTTCAAGAATAAAAAAACTATTAAAGTGAAACAAAGATTCTAAGGAAAAACTGTACAAAAGGTCTCATTAAAAGTATAAAAAAAAATGCAAGAAAAAATAACAATTTCAGTGCTGCCTTTAAAATGGTGCATTTTCATTTTTACTAACCTAATGTCACACGCCCACATATTAGAATCACTTTTCATAAATACATATATATATACTGTACGCTTACTTTCATGCACACTCAACCCAATTCAACTAGACGTGGGAGTGTAAAAACAAACCTTTTGTTATGAATATTAATTGATCGGGGGAAGAAGTTCATGCTATGCTGCCAACAGCAAAGACATATCATTAACATATTACAGTGCAATTCTCCTGTATTTACCTCACCGTAAACATGAAGCACTTTGAGATTTGAACAAAAGCCTTAAATATGCATCTCTCAATTGACTTTTAACTCTCTACATCAAAGCTGGTAATTGCGGATGCAGAGTGCTTAGACACAGATCGGCGTCCAAATATTGCTAGTCGGTTTGTGTTTTTATCACATGCTAACAACCGACACTCTTTAGGGAAATAAATTAGCACATTGTTAGACAAAGCTTTGTCACTGCCAACTTAATTAGAGCTAATGCATCAGCAAGCCTGCCTAGTCGAGTTGATTTGGTTAGGGGCTTTTAAAATAGGCCAGTCTGACAACGCAAATGTAATTTCAACCTTAAAGATGAATTGTCAGAGCCACAGTGTAGCTCCCTGTGAATGACAGCCCATAAATACTCAATAGTTTTAAGGACCCCGAGCAAGTCGTTTGCTCTCATTCAAATAAGTGCAGGTGCTTCAGGTTGGTGCAAGTTCTTGAGTGCGAAGCCCATTAATTCTGTCTGTCCGTTCTCTTCGATCTACGGCATGGCTTTTGTACCTGTCTAAGAAGGCAGCCTCAAACGGCAGGTGCACCGAAATGCCCTTTCATGCATCGCCATCAAGCCGAGTTGTGTTTGTGCTGATCTCGACGGGCAGGTTGTCCTGCAGATTTCAGTGAAGCCTCCAGATGTGAGGTAGAACTGTTGGCTACAGCTCAATGCACCGATCCGCAGGTCCTCTCAGAAACACACGCTTGAGAGAAGATGGGGAAAGAGATTTGAGCGAGAGCCTCCCCCAGGTCGAGCCCTACCTTATGAATGTGTGAAACTTGTCACTTTAGAGGAAGCAAAGCGACTCTTCGCATCTCCTGTGGTCTTGCGATGGGCTCCCACTGCTTGTGGAAATTGCTCCTCAGACACGGAACAAAGTCAAACAGAAAGAAAAACGGTCCTGTTAAACAACCTTTCTTCTCTGTGTTGGTGGAAGGAGCTGCTAGAGAACACAGCCGCCATCGCAGCTGGAAGTATGGCAACCTGTGAGCGATAATTGGGATGCGACCAAAAAGTAGAGTTCATTAGATTACAACCAGGACTTTTTCATGCCCCTCGAAGATGCTGTTTATTTGTGCGCGTGTGAAAGAATGTTTTGCTAAGCAATTATTGACAGCCCCGTGGAGTTTTCCACCACATCAAGGTGATTATTGGATACTAAGGGAAGAAAATAGAAATATTATTCACTTTGTATTTCTGTATTACCATGAGAGCCCCTTCTTATAGATGTATTAGATCGCTGATCTGTGTATAATATCACACTTTTTCACTGATGAAACATGACAAGGAATGACAAGCAGTGACTATATCTAAAGCTCGCTGATTTAGTTTTACAGGCCTTGGAACTTTGGATGATTGGAATGTTACGTGCATTTCAGTTGGGAGTGTTATGAATTTCAGCTCTAAATTCTCACTTTAGATATTGCTAGTATCACTAGAAAACAGCTCAAGAGACTGTTAGTGCACTTTACATTAAACAACACTTTTCCCATAGATATATGGCTGCAAATGGAAAGTTTAAAGCATTTTATTTATAAAGTTTAAAGCATGATTTAACTGACAGTCATGTCATTCAACAAAAAACAGCAACTAGAGGATAAAGAAAGTTGTGTATTCATTGTGCAATACAGACTGAACAGAATGTAAAAACCACCACCATTTTATGGCTGATGAAAACAACCCAGGCTCATTCTGAAAACGTACCTCGATATACATTTCTTGAGACCACCAGATACATCCCAGGAGCGTGTTTTCGTGAATCCACCAGGTCAATGTGTACACTTTTTCAGATCTCAAATTTTTCCTGCGGGTGCCATTCACACCTGCTGTTCTCAGGTGAATCCACCAGAGGCCGCTGTCGACTGACTGAATGACTGACCCACCCTCCTCCTTCCCTAAACCAAACCACTTGTATTGATTGACCCGCCCACCCACTTCCCTAAACCCAAGCAACAATTTTCAAAAGCAATCCAGAAAAAGAAAAGCCCTCGTCTGATTTATACCATGTTTTCAGATTTTACCACATCGTTACCTTGTTATTTACTTGTTTATTTTATTTTTTGGATTCTGTTTTTGTCTTACCTGCTTTCTGGAACGATTCACTGGACTTGAACCCTGTCGTCATGGTCAACTCCAATCCGCATCTAAAATCCAGACGTACATGGCGAACTAACAGGACAAACTGGTAACATTGGGAAAGCCATCCATACGGAGGCAAGTGGTCAGCTGGTAAGTGAGAAAAGGAACGGCGTCATACCGCGCCATAGCCTTCATTTTAAAAATGAAATGCAGCCTGTACATACTTCTGGCTACATAATTCGTGATCTCCAGAAAAGAATATAGGGCTACATTTTCAGAATAAACCTATGTTGGATGAAACACACACTATGTATCTCTTCTAGATAAAGCAAACCAATGTCTTGCTACTGTAGTAAAGCTTTGAGAGATGATGACTCATACCCTTAAGGGGGTCACACACTTAACGTGCCCTGCCACGTCTTTTAAAATTCTAAACATTGTTTTCTATTAGTGTACGTGCATCAACAGTGCCTTTCAGGGTCTGACTGAGGTGCAATGCTATGACTCAGAATGCTTTTTAAATTCCTGCAGCACCACAGAGTGCCATTTGAAGTCGTGTGTTAAATAACATTATTATTGCATATACTGTAGAGTGTCTGCGATACCTCGAGTTTTCTTAAAATTGGCACAGCACAGTGCTACACTTCTTGTCTGGTGAATGACTGACTTTACTCATAAAGTAAGGGTGTGTTCATTATATTGATTTGCAAACATTGTATTCATGCACATTTCAGTACATCCACTCTAAGGATAAAGTTTATTGCACAGTGAATCCTAAATTTCCATCTGTAATTTTAGCACGTTAAAAAAATTATTTAATCTCACGTTATGTGAATTATATTGACACTCTGCCCACGAAACTTTCGTCCCTCATTAAAAAATTCAAACCGGGTTTTTTTCTTGCATCCAAAAAAGTGCTTTGAGGGGTGTTTTGACAGTTCAGAGCCACCGTGCGAGCGAAAAGCTAAATACAGAATGCCGTCACACATAAATTTATGACAAACACAGTGCATAAAATAAAGACAGAATGTGGCGGACAGTTGAGAATACCTATGCTGGATTCAGTGACTGGCACACCTCTCCCCTGCTGCTGCTTGGTGCGTGTTTGAGTGTGCACGTGTGTCCATCCATTTGACGTAGGCTACTGCCCATAGACATTCTAATTAAAGCATGGTCTGCTTTCGGTCCATTGCTTCGACACGTCAATGCGGCCGCCATCAATTATTATAATGTCTATACTGTAGATACTGCCAGTCTCTGTTCAGGATTTGTTTATGTATGTGAATGTGTGAAGTATCACAAACAATGTAACAAAATTTAACTGATAACAAACTTTACATTTCAGGATAATCGTAGTATGGCAATGGCAACAGTAATAACCTGAACTCTTCTTCCTCTCTATGCAGTATAGGATGAACACAATATGCAGTCTATTCGCCTTTCTCTTTCTACTTTGAAGAAGAGCGGGGAACAAGTATTACTGCTTAAACTGACTCCGAAATGTTTAGCATTTTTTTTTTCATAATGGATTGATTAATACACATCAGACTTGGTGTGCAAGGTTTGTTTACATGACAAATTTTTCGAATATGTATACGGAAAAAAAAACGTTTTGAAAAAACATTTGGACTTCAGTGTGCAAAGACCTTAACTCTAAAATGCAATACAAATGACAAAAAAAACAAACAAATAAATATTGTTTAATACAAATTTAACCCCAATATAACCATTTTCTGAATAAAATTGGGCTGAGCAATTAATTAAAATAAAATCACAAACTTCAACAAGCAAAGATTTGACTGTCATACACATATTGTTAGGGAAGCACGAGTAGTAGTAAATTTTTACAGAAGGCCAGCAGGTGCACTTATGTGTAGAAGAAACCCAGGAAATCCTTATAGCTTTACTAAAATAAACAGAAGTTTTACTTTTACCATTGCTCCAACTTGACTAATTATCATTTGACTATACATAGAAGAATTTATTTCAAGCACTTGACTAAACGATTTGACTTAAAAGTTACAAATGTATCATTACACAGAATGTGGTATTTTTAGTAGTGTATGGATGGATTTTACTCCGATTTAAATCTGCCCTGTAATAAAACAAAAACTTTGGAATCTGAAGAAAAAGGCAGAGGATAGACTTTGACATTCTTGCCCTCTTTCCTGAACTTTTCTTCCCTCTATTTATAAATACTCAGGTGTGACTGGTAACAAGTTTTTATTCACTATCTTTGATAAATTTTGATTAAATCCCAATGAATGAGTACATTTTTAAGACACTGCTTAACTTTGACAAAATAACCATTCGTTGCTCTCCTAGGGTATTTAAAGAAAAGGATGAAGTGACTCGGGGTTGCAAGTCTAAGTTGTCCAGATCGGCTGGTGCAGTGCTCTCAAGCTCAACACTATGTATAATTTGGACTTTCATCTATACTCTTAGATTTCTCTTTGAGTAATTTATGTTGTGCATTTACTTCTGAATTGGCTTTTATTATTGATTCTGTAATTGGCATGATTCACTTTCATCTGGAAAGTAAATGTTAACCTTTTTGATGCATTCTGAATTCTCCTGAAATCTTTTATATCAAGTAGATTACGTGGAGGCTGATGCTACCTTGATCTGTATACGTGATATCCAAACAAATTGCACACGACTGGAGCAGTCGGCACTATTTGATTTCTGGTTATCGCTGATTTAGCAAGTTGATTGACTAAATGACTAAATTAACTACACTTTAATATGAGTGAGCAGGAGGCAAACAGACTAATTGGTATTAGTTAACCATGAAAAAAATGTCAACCCTGGGGTGTGAAAACTCCCTAATGAACGTATAATAGAGCTGCACGATTAATCAAAAAAAATATCACCACCTAAAATAAATCATATTTTCAAGTTATAGGCAAAAGGCGGCCGCACAAGTCTTCTCATTGTTTTGTATATGTTGTTCAGCAATGTGGACACCTCTAAATGGTGTTGAAAAAGTCACATACTGTATTCATAGGGTATTTACCCAAAAACTTATATATTTGTCTTTATATATATTTGTCTTCATGTAATGATGTATTCGTGGCCGCGAAATCAAACATGATGTGAGCTGACCGTGAGTTGTTACCACAGAGAGGGCGGTGCGTGCCTGTGATTTTTATGATGGCATTTTAACAGTAGACCTACACATAAAATTATTATTATTGTTTTACATCTATAGAATCATGAGAGGGGTGAAGCAGTGGTGCAGTAGGTAGTGCTGTTGCCTCACAGCAAGAAGGATGCTGGGTCGCTGGTTCGAGCCTCGGCTCAGTTGGCATTTCTGTGTGGAGTTTGCATGTTCTCCCTGCGTTCGTGTGGGTTTCCTCCGGGTGCTCCGGTTTCCCCCACAGTCCAAAGACATGCTGGGTCGCTGGTTCGAGCCTCGGCTCAGTTGGCATTTCTGTGTGGAGTTTGCATGTTCTCCCTGCGTTCGTGTGGGTTTCCTCCGGGTGCTCCGGTTTCCCCCACAGTCCAAAGACATGCAGTACAGGTGAATTGGGTAGGCTAAATTGTCCGTAGTGTATGTGTGTGTGTGTGTTTCCCAGTGATAAGTTGAGGCTGGAAAGGCATCCGCTGCGGAAAACAAATGCTGGATGAGTTGGCGGTTCATTCCACTGTGGCGACCCCGGATTAATAAAGGGACTAAGTTGAAAAGTAAATGATTCAATAAGAATCATGAGAAAATCATGATCTTTATTTTAAGCAAAAAACACCCCAATTCTCATTTTAGCCAGAATCGAGCAGCTCTAATGTGTAACTGAAGAATATGGGATCACATATAAATCAAAACTCTAAACTGATTCTTGAACGGAAAATGTGACCCATTCCTAAATAGAAATACAGTCTAAATTTGATCTGAATTCGGAGTTGAAAACAAATATAAATAAATTCTAATAATAAATAACACAATTCTTTTCAAATGCACTAGAAAAAGCCTTACATGCATTTAACCTTCGACCATTCATCGGATTCCGTCGTTGGGCCAATAGACTGGAATCTTACAGTAGTAAATATTAAATTTAGTAGTAAGAAGTAAATGCTGCTCCATCTGAAAGCACATGTTGGAGATTTACTATAGAACCCTTATAAAAATGCACATTTTATTAAAACCACATTAAGACATCTAACATTCATTCATTTTCTTTTAGCTTAGTCCCTTTATTTATCAGGGGTCACTAGAGCGGAATGAACCACCAACTTATTCAGCACATGTTTTTTTTACACAGCGGATACCCTTCCAGGCACAACCTGAGAAACACTCACACACACTACGGCCAATGAATCTTTAGAGAAAACCCACATGAGCATGGGGAGAACATGCAAACTCCACACAGAAATGCCAACTGACCAAACTGGGGCTCGAACCAACGACCTTCTTGCTGTAAGGCGACAGTGCTAACCACTGAGCCACCGTGCTGCCCTCAACACCGAACGTTTCAGATAAAAAAAAAGCCTACTTTTTAGCTATGCTAGCTTAAAAATAGTCCCAGCAAATATTATCGCTGACTTAATTATCATGCAATCAATCAAATGTCACTAAACTATAAAAGTTGCCAGAAGTAATCATTTGCTTTTCAACATGCTTATGCCTGCACATATAAAAATACTATATCTTTAGGCCATAAAAGTGCAGCCTGACTCTTCTGTGCCAAAAGATGAGTGTTCGGTCAGCCTAGAGCAGCCATCAGTATGTTGCCCTCTCTAGTGGACGGGTATGTTGAGGAAACCAAAAAACAAATATGCCTGCAGGGCACCAATAAAATAAGGAAAAGGGAGTTCAGCGGTGACATGAGCCGTCTGATCGCCTGCGCTTCAGTGGACAGTGGCCCAGGTTGGTTTGGTGATTAATGGCTCAAGACTGATGCAGGGGAACATGTACTAATGGATAGATTGCACCCCAGCCAGACTGAGCTAACATAGCTTCCAGGCCTCTGATAATGTAATTTAACATCCAGCTAATTCTCCTCTGCTCAATTCATCATGGTTTTACTCAGGCTGAAGGCCATAAAGGTAGAGGTTGGGGAGAGATTATTAGACTGAAGGTAAGGTGGAAGAAAAAAAAAGTCGAAAGTTTAAAGCACATGCAGATTCAGTGGACGCACATTAATCTCGCATCTCTGCCGTCTTATTATCTGTATTCACCCTCGCCAGTGTTGCTGAGGTAAGGTGCTTTGTTCAGGATTATGATCTCAGTATATATCTGAAGACATGTTTATGAGGGGAGTGATGAAGGGACAGCACTGTAGCAGTATAGGATGCAGTATAGTCCCCTAAAAATGTGCATTTATGTGATCTCTAGTTATGTTTACAGCAGATGGAGTTGGATGCGGCATGCTATTAATTCCCCATAGTGGTTCTTGGAACAACATTCAAAGGTAGTATAAGCATTCAGCCAAAGAGGTAACAGCTATTATAAACATAAAGCTACATCAAGCCAAACATTAATACTTTACATATTACAGGCACGCCATCAAAGAAATAGAGTCAATAGCAATTCCCTCCATCTGAGACTTATTTTTAGTAGTATAGCATCTGCAGGAACTACCTCGCAAACAGGGTGATAATACAGAGAAAGAGAGCTTTGTAGTTAGTCCCCATGCAGAGTATTAGCCACATACATTAGCATTAAAACAGGTGAAAAAAAAGCAACAGTTAATACACACATTTCCTGCATCCATGCCGATGTGAGTCAGTGGTATGCAAAAACACAATGAGTATGTCTTCAAAGCCAGTGACGTTAGCATTAAAGAGCCCATATTATGGGTTTTTGAAAATGACCTTCCATGTAGTGTGTAACACAGCTCTAAGTGAAGTGAAATATCCAGCTAAGGTTTAAATCTGTAAGTGTACAGTGTTTAAAACTGTTGATTCATCTATGAAAGAGTCGACTCATAGTGCTTCAAACGAGTAATCTTGATAACGAGTCATTAGGTGTTTCGCGGTGACGCGGCTACGAAACACAAGCCCCACCCAGTAGTTGCGCGCGCAAACCCGGGAGATTTGAAACCTGGATATTAATCTTACAAAAACCCATTGCTTCACACATTGGAGTCAGATGGACTTCTTTTATAATTAATAAATGTGCTTTTTGTCACAACTACTCAAAATAAAAGCTTTTCACCATTCGCTCAGAAATGACAAAACCTTACAAAACTGAGAAGTGCCAGGATATTAAACTCTTGAAAATAATAGTTCTTTATTGGTATCAATCATTCCTTAAAGAACTTTTAGTGTTCATAGAACATTTTCTTGAACATTTTGAAGTGGGGAAAAAAAGGGTTTTAAGATTTTAGTCTTAAGGTTTTTAAGTCTTTCACATTAGGAAAAAATATGGTACTTTAAAAAATAGCTTAAGGAAAGATTTTTTTAGGGAAGCAAAGATGTTCTTCTATGACATCAATGTGAAAACATCCGTTTAGAACCTTTTTTAAAGGGATGGTTCATCCAAAACAGATAATTTACTCACCTTTAAGTGATTTCTCACCTTCACAAGTTTCTTCTCTGTTGAACACAAAAATAAAATATTTTGAAATTATATATATATATATATATATATATATATATATATATATATATATATATATATATATATATATATATATTTATATATATATATATATTTATATATATATATATATTTATTTATATATATATATATATATATATATATATATATATATATATATATATATATATATATATATATATATATATATATATATATATATATATATATATATATATATATATATGTATATATAAAAATATTTTAGTTATAAGTTAATATAAGTTAATGAATGTCTACCAATTTACAACATTCTTCAAAGTGTTCAACAGTAGAAAGAAACTCAAACATCCTTAGTACAAGAGGAGGGTGAGTACAAGATGACAGTTTTCATTTTTGGGTGAACTACCATTTCAGTGCAATTAATTAACTGTGTTCATCTGAAAGAAGAATGTCAAATAGGCTACACATACAGTATGATGGCTTGAAGTTGGGTCAATAAAGGAAACATTTAATTTTGTTGATGGTCAATTCCTTTAAAGCAGCATTTTATTTTAATATTATGATGTACAGAGTTGTCTAATGGATTAGCAGAAACAAACTTGCTAGTGAGGATTTTGGTCATCAGCTGTTAATTAGTTTTTGAGATGTGAATTTGACTGCCAAATAACTGGATAGATTTCAGCATTGATCTGCAAACCAAATTTCTGTCATTTCACTAGAAAATTGAGTTGTAAATTTCACGTCAACTTTGGAGATTTGTTTTAGCACAATTTGAAGACTTTATTGTCTTTTAAGAAGCATATTTAACAAAGTCATGAACATTGTCTGTACACAAGTACAGATACAGTATATGCATTCACCAACATAAAAATGTAAACAATATAATAATGATAGTCAAATTAATACTAGAGATGGAGTCGAATGATGGCTCTTTGTTGTTTATGCAACTAAAATTAAGTTCCAGCTGATATTTACATCTTGTACGAGACTTCATAAAACAAGTAACTTTCTGTGAACGTTCGAAAGTTCCTGCTCTGTGAGAAAATGAACTTTAATGAGCTAAATTGGAGCAGCGTTATGTATACTAAATATATATGTATTATAAATTCATTGCATAATTAATTAATTAAATTTTATTTAATTATATGTATAAGTACATATTTAAAATAAATTACTCAACATGTCTTTAAAACCCACAAGCAAAATACATAAATGTACTATTTCTGAGTATACATATGCTCAGTAATAACTTGTTCCAGATTGCACACTTTGATTCAGCAGCTAACTATCCCTAGTAAGAAAAAAAAGATAAGTAGACTCCTAATATAACACTTGAAAACTGCAAAGTAACTAAGAGTACAACAAACTTCTACTGTTTGCAGTATAAAACTAGCAGGCTAATAGTTTAGTGAGTATAGCCTACATCAAAGTGTACGTTCACAAACTATTTATTTACTGCAAGCATTTCAAAAGTAAAGTGATAGTATACTCATATGTTGGCTTGAAAAACGTGTGCATTTAATGTTTATTACTGTTACAATTATGTTACACTTATAAGTATACTTTGTACTCAATTTAGTCTCCAGTTGTATTCAAGTAGTACACTTACAAGTATTGAACTATTTTAGGGTAACATTTTAGAATAATGATCTATTAGTTCTAGTATCAATACTCTTTTAAGGAATTAATTAATCATTGTTCAACATTAAATAGTGTATTAAAATACAAAGTTGTGCTTATTAACATTAGTTAATGCACCTTGAGTTAATTTGAACTAACATAAACTTTAACTTAAATAACATCAACTAACGTTGAAGATTATTAAATACTGTAATAAATATATTAATAATAGTTTGTTCATGTTTGTGCATATATATTAATAAACATTAAATAATGGACTATTATTTTAAAGTGTTATTTTTTAGGACACTTACTACATTAAGTATACTTAACATTATACTTCATCAGTATTTAAGGATGCTTCATTAAATAACTAATAAAAGTATACAATTAGCATTGTAAGGGTCATTATGTGTAGTGTGTACCGTTCTGTCTCCATTTGCATCAGAATTTACAGTAGAGTGAAATCTGGAAGCCGTGTGCTTTTTTGTGTGTGTCTGAAGGCCAATTTGATTTCGTATGCCAACAGATTAAAGGTGTTTCTCTCGCTACCATTCAAAGAATCCTTCACTGCAGTCTTTCATTTTTTTTCTTGAAGCCACATCTACAGTTGTCAGCCAGACTAACATAGTACTAATAACATCACATATATCACAGAAAATAACAGTAATAAATAAAACCAAATAATGATAACAGTCAAGAGCTCTGGACATGAACTTGCAGACTTGAGACTGCTTAGTTTTTTACACCATGCATTTCCTATTAGCACGATCACAAAAATTACCAACTCTAAGTTGTGCTTATTTTTGGTTATTAAAGTGGCTATCTATTTATAAGTGGTTATTTATTTACTGTGACTGTTAACAATTCTCTAGTGGCAAGTTTTAGATTAAGGTAACGAGGTGTAGTACACATGGACTGATAGCAAATTGTTAAAAACATTTCCAATAGGTTTCAAAGCAGGACTGACAACCACTTTTGAGCAGTTTATCATCAAAGCAATCCAGTGGAGACTAGGATAACAATGGCCAATTCTCACAGAAGGACATGCATCAGGTCTTTGATGTTTACACATCCATTAAGGAAAAACACTCAAATTTTAAACCAATGCTCTCAAAAGTAAAGCTCTTTCTCTTTTTCTATGACCACTTAATCAGTGACCACTCCACCAGCATCTAACTTTCATCAATAGACATGTAGAGGTGTTATGCATACACTAAAAGTCATGCTTTACAAATGCAATTACAATTAAATTATACTTAAAACAAAATTAGCTTTTCCAAAATAGCACACTTAAAGTCAACTAATCATTTGAGGTATACTGATAATTTGTCTGGCTGCAAGTATACTTAACTTTTACCTTAGTAAAATTAGAGTATTTAATCAGCTTTTATTATAAAACATATATTACCTGTGTTCATCTTAAGACATCTTACTGGCCTAATCCAAGATACTATTTGCTGCAAGTTATTTTCTGTTAAGACGACTCAAACATGCAACTTAGTAAAGGACTAGCCTCAAACTTTGTCTTTGAAAATGGGGGAATATGTAATATTACGTGAATTAAGTATTTTTCTAAGAAAAACCTGTTATATATTTCATTAAAGTACATAAAAATAAGACTAAAAGTATATTTTACTTTTGGTTTTATGTTTAATTGGTTTAAAATTATACTAATAGCACACTTGAACATATTTTCTAGAAGAAAATCATGTATAGTATTTAAAACAAATTAAACCACCAACTGTGTGTGCTTACAAAATAGAAAACACTCCTTAAAGAATATATCTATGATTGTTTCTTGACGTTTTGGGGTTTGCATTGTTGCCTCTGGCACTGAGTTGTTCAACATGTGGACTGCATGATGAAATCAGAAAAATACCAAAGCTGCATTGCTGCAGTGTAATGTAGAATCCAGTAACAGCCAGCCAGCTTCAATAGAAAAAACACGTATAAAGAGATCTCAAAACACCACTTGGAGTGAAGTACTGTACCTACTAATTTTGGGAAACTGGATCCATTCTCAAATAATAATAATAATAATAAAAATCCTGTAGTGTACAAGGATTGAAGAAAGAATGCTTTATAGAAGTGGAATTTACAGAAATTCAATACAGCAATGCATCAGTCCTTCGAAAATCTTAAGAATTTCTTTGATCATTTCTCCAAAATGGTAGTCCTACACTGTAAAAAAATATCCATAATTTTTCAGTTTATTTCCACCAGCTGGGGTGCCGGAAAACAAACAGAAATTTACCGTAAAATACGAACATTAAATTACAGGAATTTCCTTAAATTTTAATTTCTGGTCAATTTAATTCAACCTCGTTATTTTACAGTAAATTTCTGCAATTTAATAGCTGTTATTTTTTCTTTTTTCCGGCACCCCAGCTGCCGGAAATAAACCGTAAAATTATGGATTTTTTTTTTTTTTTTTACAGTGTACATATTGTGAAAGAAGTCCAAAGAGGTGTGTGATAGTCTTGCAACTAATGATGTGGTCAAAGATTAGGTTTGGGACAAGTGAAGGTTGAGTAAAGGTTGCCAGAATTGTCAGTTTTGGGTGAACTCTCCATTTATAATACCAATGAGGCATAATAGTTAAAAGGAATACTGCTACATTAAAGTATGTAGGTTTCCAAAAAAAAAAAAAACCTGTGGGATGGCAACAGTGTCTTGCTTACATGATGTTTCTAAGTGCTTTTAATTGGAACCCTACACTGAAAAAAAATATTCAAAGATGATTCCTTGGATTTAAGCAATTTTTTACGTTAGTGGTTGTAAAACAATTTATTTGGCTGAATTTAAACAAACAATTAAGTTGAACATTGCTCCAATTTAATTTGTTTGTTTAAATTAAAACACAAATAAATTGTTTGCAACAGTTTTTGCATGCAACACTTTTTTCAGTGTACTTTTGTGTCCCTTCGAGTCCCCTTGTTTTGCAATGCCACTTTTGTTTTCTATAGCTTGCTTTCTAATGTGATGTAATGCTAATTCTGCTTTTCTGCATTTTAAAGGTGCAGTATGTAACTTTGACACCCAGTGGTTGAACTAGGTACTGCAGTCTGATTCAAAACACAAGCAACCACAAGTTGACTAATTGACGGTATCAACAGCAGTGTGCCTGACTATTGAGCCTAAAGGATGATTTAAGGCTGATTTAAACTGTGTTCTAAATAAAAGCAATGCCATGGGGATAGAAGGAATATTTTTTCAAAAGTTTTTGTTCTAACCAACACCTGAAATGTATATATTAGAACTAGCTTTTATTCTGAATAACAGGATAAACAGACAATGATCACCTCAGGTAGTCCTCAGTGCTTTATTCTGTGTAAATGCTAATAACACTGAATAATGTGAGTTTGAATGCCATTTTACATTGACATTTATTGGCATACTACTGAAAGGCAGCAGCAGATAGTTCACCTCAGATCTTCAAAATAAATAAAATCATTTGAAATTGAACTTCAGGGTGGGCCATTTATATGGATAACTTAATAAACTTATTGGGATATTCACAGAAAAAAAAAAACAATGGTGTGCTCGGTTTTACCATAAGTTTATTCTTCATGAGTTATTTACAAGCCCCCTCACATATACAAATGTGCCACAGACAGGATGTTAATATCACCAACCATTCCCATTTTATTAAATGTATCCATATAAATGGCCCACCCTGTACATTTAATAATGTTAAAGAGGTTTAATATGCATTAATTAGATTATAAACCTCACCATTTCATTGTTGTGCAGTAAATGGACTATTCTGTGCTTCTAAATGGCTCGTTTGGTGCAAACAACCAAATTGCTCACTGCAAATCTCCTCACATAGCATGTTGTTAGAGCACGAGTTTACAATGTAACCTGCTCACCTAACTTTTACGTTCGTATTATTTATATTATTTGCTAATTAATAACCTCGTGTGGAACTCTGAATCTGCGTCTCATTTCGGGGCTACTACTATCCACCGGAGGTCCCATTTTGGTCACGGATGCACACTTTGAGAGCCTTCCTGACTGAATCAAATATGTGATTTTCCAAGGCAACCCAGGGTGTTTAAATATAATTGGTTAAACTGGCATTGGGGGGGTTAAATGACAAAAACAAAGACAAACGTTTCGGCATGTATTTTCAAAGCAGAATATCTGACTTTAGCATTGTTTTCCAGATAAACAAGAATGTTCACTTAGCATGTTTCTTAAATGTCTGCAAACATATTATGGTATTTATATGCTTTAGATAAGTCAAAAACGTACATCCAGCACTTTTAATGCAATTCTGCTTTGATCATTTTTGTATGTAGTAGTTACATTCAGTCATTTTTATTTTATTTTTTTCAAAAGTTCAACCTTTTGATTTTTGCCAACCTGGATCTATTCAGCATGCATGCGAACTGAATTCTGACTGGATTGAGACAAGCTGCTGAGGGATTCAGCGCATAAGCTGAAACTTGGCGAACAGATTATCGATCCTCTCAGAAAAAAGACTTTCAGACTTTCATTGCACTTTTTTGTCCCCTGGCTGCATAATACTGCATGATATCTGTTCTGATGGATAATGCCAGTCTGTGGATTTAAGATTTTCAGATTACTGTCATCAAGCCCAACTGATGGATGGATTTATAACCCACTGGCGTTGTTTTTTTCTGTTTACTTATCAGAGCAGATTCTGCACTGTGTGAGTTTCAGAATTGTAACTAAGCATCTAAACTGTCTTTCTGACCCTAAAGTCCTCATTATACTCCTCAAATTCCTGTACTAGCAGAGTCCTGCATGTGGGCTGACAGCATTTAACCTCAAGTTCAGCAGTGCAGGAGGAATGTGAGAATAAGAACTATATGTCAAGAAAAGGAAGGTGAACCATCTGTTTTGATTCTCTCTTGTCTATCTACAGGTTTCACAGCACTTAATTCTTCGCAGCGTGAACCTTTCAAAATCATCTATGCGTCTGCAAAGTGAAGACAGAGACACAGATGGCTATGAATTGAAGGTGAAAAAAATCTTTTCAAATCTTCCCTGACTGACTAGAGAGAGAGTGAGTGAAAGACAGAAAACATGACAGAAATGCAGAGGTGCAAGATTGACACCTTGTTTGAAATGTGAGGGTCTGTTCGGGTACAGAGAGAGCTGTATAAAGTTCAGAATAAGTGAAGTGAAAGAGAGAACAATAAATCTGACAAGAGGGAGTAAGTTAATCTGTATTCGTGCCTCGACTTAGACGTTCATGTACTTTTATGCGCTCTATAGACAGTGTTGTGTTACATAATCTTTGATCTTCAGTTCGTTTACAGTATACCCACATTTTCGCCATGTCAGGGGTTTTAGGCTTGGATCACTTTACCTCCAAAAGTACTGTATGTATTAAGCACACAACTGTGTCAATATTTAATGAGGTGTCGGTCATTGATGACCTTACATAGCTTTCTAATCGCATTGAAAAAAATTGTATGAAATGTTTGGAATGAGGCCTTACGGGGGCGCAGTGGGTAGCACAATCGCCTCACAGCTAGAAGGTAGCTGGTTCGAGCCTTGGCTGGGTCAGTTGGCATTTTTGTGTGGAGTTTGCATGTTCTCCCCGTGTTGGCATGGGTTTCACCCACAAGTCCAAAAATGTGTAGTATAGGTGAATTGGGTAAGCTTAAAATTGTCCATAGTGTATGTGTCTGTATGAGAGTGTTTGGATGTTTCCCAGTGATGGGTTGCAGCTGGAATGGCATCTGCTGCGTTTAACATATGCTGGATAAGTTGGCGGTTCATTCCGCTGTGGTGACCCCTGAATAATAAAGGGACTAAGCCGAAAAAAAAAATGAATGAATGAATGAATGAATGTTTGGAATGATATAATAAATACTTTTTCTTTGAAAACCATGTTTTTTTTTTCTTTTTACTGAATAAAAAAAGAAGAAGATTGATGCCAATACCATTTTGGATATTCTCCTTACAAAAATGGTTGATGGAAACCCCAAGATGCGCATACATTTTGAGAAATGTATGCGCATAACTGAGTAGGATAACCTTTTTATTCAATTGAAAAAGATGCGCATAAAATACGATGGAAACACTTTCACTGAACAAATTCCAGTGTGCGAATCAAAAAAAGTGTAACATGTAATAATAAAAATGTGTGTGTATTGGACAAACCAGCAGGCTGAGTACACTGTAAAACATCTGAACTGTTGTTTTGGTATTTCTAAAACACCTTAACCATTTCAGTATTATTATATTATTAATGACCTCCGGAATGGTCAAGAGCAACTGTGCGCCGCGTCTCACACCTTCAAACGCCCCAACTTCTCCTACTGCAGCAAATTCTGTTTTTACTTTTGATATTTGGCGCCAGTTTATCAGGAAGTGACGATTTTGTTTTCTTTGACTACTTAAATGGAAACGCTGCTTTATTCGCAAGTCTTTTATGCGATATTCCTGTTTTGTGCTTATATTTAATATGCATCTTTGTGTGGAAGCATAGCTAATGACTGCTAATCAGCATCTCTGCCAATCAAAGATATTTTATTGAAAGATATTTACAGTAATTTGTAAATAATTAATTTGGATTTGCTGATGAATCTGTAGAGGGAAATAAGTAAATAGCCATGAAGTTAGCTATCCAGCAGAAAAGCTAGTTCATGTTTTTATGAATTCTAGCCTGGATTACTGTAAGGCTCTGTTTGCTGGTTATCCAGTATCCTCTATTAAAAAACTTGAGTAAGTGCAAAATGCAGCTGCCAGAGTTCTTACTGGGTCTTGAAAATATGACCACATCACCCTAATTTTATCCTTTTCATTGACTGCCAGTTAAGTTCTGTATTGATTAAAAAATATTGCTTCTTACCTACAGTGCTTAGTAAAAATGAGTTCACCTCATTTTGAAAATGAATATTTTTATCCATTTCTCAGTGAATATGGGTAATATATATTGGTGCTTTTGATCAAAACAGATTTATTAAACACGTATATTTATTAAAATAATATTTTAGTGACAGAATATGTTCAGAAATTGAAAGATAATGCATTTAAATTTATGCAAAATATTGCAAAAAGAAATTACAAACTACATTATTTCAACAAAATTATATATATTTTTAGTTCCTCTTGATGTTTTGATATTTTTGAAAATTTTATTTAATATTTTTCCCTAACATATAAATTTGGGCTACTAATTTTTGAATTATTATTGCAAGTTATTTTGTTAGATAAGGTCCAGATTTGACTTTATTACTGACTAAACTAATGTATATGCACAAATATAATATTGTAAGGCTGCACGGTGGCGCAGTGGTAGCACAATTTCCTCACAGCAAGAAGGTCGCTGGTTTGAGCCACGGCTGGGTCAGTTGGTGTTTCTGTGTGGAGTTTGCATGTTCTCCCCGTGTTGGAGTGGGTTTCCTCTGGTTTCCCTCCACAGTCCAAAGACATTTGGTATAGGTGAATTGGGTGAGCTTAATTGTCCATAGTGTATGTGTGTGAATGAGTGTGTATGGGTGTTTTCCAGTGATGGGTTGCAGCTGGAAAGGCATTTGCTGCGTAAAACATATGTTGGATAAGTTGGTGGTTCATTCCGCTGTGGTGACCCCAGATTAATAACGGACTAAGCCAAAAGAAAATGAATGATGAATGAATAATATTGTAAATCATCCTATAGAAAATATTAATTTAAATGAGAGATTTGTGGGAGTGTAGTCATATATGCTGAGCACTGTATAAAGCTTTAAATAATCTAGCTCCTATTTATCTAACTGACCTTCTGTCTCGCTACAATCCAACCTGCTCTTTAAGATCTCAAAAGTCATGGTTTCTGGTAGTACCCAGAATGGCAAAGTCTACTAAAGGAGGTTGAAACTTCTCATTTATGGCTCCTAAACTTTAGAATAGCCTTTCTAATAATGTCAGTGTTCAGTGTTTGGACTTTCAGCAGTGAAACTGAACTGAACTAAATCGAACTTCAATTCTGAAAACTGGACTGACACAGTTTAAATTTATTAGAACTTGTATGTTAAGCTGCTTTGACAAAATCTGCATTGTAAAAGCGCTATAGAAATAAAGATAAATTTATTGAATCACAGAAAAACATGTCTTTATATAGGGTTGAAATTTGAAACTTCCAATGGGAATGGGAAATCAAAATGTATTTCTTTTGTTTAGTTGTCTACATGCATGTCAGTTTAATACAAAAAATATTAATATTGCTGTTTGTACACTAGTATAGGTTTTTATATATTTTCTATATATATTTTATAATTTTGAATTAATTCCCATAAATCTCCTTATGTCCAAAATTATCTAGATTAAGTTTTTAATTTATTTATTGGACTTTTTATTATGCTTGTGTGACACTTTTGCTTTTCTGGATGCTTTTAGGTTCACAATATGCTGTGAACTCATCCATGCCACTTGTAAATTCAAACAAACAATAATCCAATAATTAATATTAATATTTTTAGAGATGCTGTAGTCAAAGCGATTTGTTCATTTGCATAAATTACTTCATTTGATTATTCAAATAAAAACTAAACTAGTCAGAATTGTTGTTTATTAAAATGTGCAGCAACAAAGGATCTCACCAGTTCATTCATATTTCTAATTCACTCAGTCACTGATATACATATTGTCCTTTTCTTAAACAACACAATCTAAAACTGAACATCAACAGATGGTCATCAACCCGTTCCTCAGCTTCCTACTCCAGAAAGTGGGCATGAGCATCTGATCTGTAAGCAAATGATTATAGCAGGATGCCTAAAGAACGTATGAGGATGGATGTTTTCATGTCTAATGTGTTTACAGCTGACAAAAACCTGTTCCTATGGGGTCTGGACGTATTTTCGGACTCCGCTGTTTCCATGGTAACTGAGGTCTACTTATTACCCATTGGAATAGAAAAGCATAGGTCTTGAATGTGTGGCCACTTGAAACCATAATTATCAGACTGAGTGTAGAGAGAGAAGAGAGAGAGAGAAGAAGAGAGAGAGAAGAGAGAGAGAGAGAGAGAGAGAGAGAGAGAGAGAGAGAGAGAGAGAGAGAGAGAGAGAGAGAGAGAGAGAGAGAGAGAGAGAGAGAAAGAGAGAGAGAAGAGAGAGAGAGAGAGAGAGCGAGAAGAGAGAGAGAGAGAGAGAGAGAGAGAGATGAGAGATGAGAGTGAGATATATTTGAGAGGAAGACAGAAGCTGCATATCAAATCACATGATGTTTGTTGTTTTATAATTTAGATTCATACTGATCATCTTGTTTTTTATGTTCAAAGAGGTGACTCATACTGTAAGTTGTAGCAGTCAAGGAACATAGTTGAAATCAGAATTATTAGCTCCCCTGAATTATTACTCCCCCTGTTAATTTTTTTCCCCAATTTTTTACGGAGAGAAGATTTTCAACACATTTCTAAACATAACAGTTTGAATAACTCATTTCTAATAACTGATTTATTTTATCTTTGCCATGATGACAGTAAATAACATTTTACTAGATATTTTTTCAAGACACTTCTATATAGCTAAAAGTGACATTTAAAGGCTTAACTAGGTTAATTAGCCTAACTAGGCTGGTTAGGGTATTTAGGCAAGTTATTAGATTGGTCTGTAGACTATCGCAAACAAATATCGCTTAGAGGGGCTAATAATTTTGACCTTAAAAAGGTTTTTAAAAAATTAAAACCTGCTTTTAATCTAGCCGAAATAAAACAAATCAGACTTTCTAGAGAAGAAAAATTATGATCAGACATATTGTAAAAAAGTCCTTGCTCTGTTAAACATCAATTGGGAAATTTTAAAAAAGAAAGGAAAAAAAAAAAAAAAGGGGGGGGGGGGGGGCTAATAATGTTGACTTCAACTGTATCTATATACTGTACCTCTATAATTACATAATGTTCTGTAGTTTGTTTCTTTAAATGAAGAACAGAATAATTTCACATAATTGTGACGTAAATATTCTAGCCTACAAGACTGGTTATTCCAAAGTCTTATTCAGGCCAATTCTTTTTACATTTTTTTTCCCAAAACTTACCAATCATTCATGCATATATATATATGTATATATATATATATATGTATTATATATATATATATATATATATATATATTATAATATATATATATATATATATATATATATAAAATAAATAATAATAAAAACTCAAGCATGTACATCAATATTTCGTATCTTATTGTAGCACACTTTGTGCTGAATTAAAAAAAAAAAAAAAAAACATCTTAGAAGCCCCAAAATCACCTTATACCCCAGAGGGTTAAATGCTAGAGAAGGTAGTAGTAGAGAAAGAGTAGATTCATTCAATACGAGCCAAATAAGAAGATAGATACAATAATTAAATATCAAAATCAAAGTCGGATAACTGTACATCTTAAATTTTACTGCTAAATCATATTTTTGATGTTATGGTTGCAGGAGTAAAGCACAGTTTTAAGCATATCTTAATTAAATTAAATGTATTTTAATAAAAAAAAAAAAATAAATAAATAAAAAAATTATATATATATATTATATATATATTATATATATATATATATATATATTATATATATATATATATATATTATATATATGTATATATATGTATATATATATATATATATAATATATATATATATATATTATAATATATATATATATTATATATATATATGTGTATTATATGTATATTATATATGTGTATATATGTATATATATTAATAATATATAGTGTATATATATGTATAATATATATATATATATATAATATATATATATATATATATAGTATATATATGTATATATATGTATATATTGTATATATATGTATATGTATATATATATATATATATCTATATGTATATATATATATATGTATATATTATATATGTATATATATATATGTATATGTATATGTATATATATGTATATGTATATGTATATGTATATGTCTGATTACTGCCCTATCACAATAAAAGCAAACATGGTGAAAATTAAAATAAAATTTATATATATATATTATATATATATATATATATAATATATAATATATTATATATCTATATATATATATATATATATATATATATATATATATAATTTTTATTTTAATTTTCACCATGTTTGCTTTATTGTGATAGGGCAGTAATCAGACAGGAAATTAACTTGGAGATAAAGAAACGTGAGGGCAGTGAGGAAGTTCCATGTTATTTTGTTATCCACAGTAGTCAAAACAAACCAACAAACAATAAATAAAGACAATAAAAATAATTAAATTAATATAATATATATTTTTGTTCGGTAAAAAAAGACAAACTCATTAGGAAGTCTTTAGTAATTAATAAATAAATCACAGGTCAGAGGCTGCAGCTGGAATTTTGAACAAATGATTGCAAATGAACAATATTCAAAACTTGCTGTGAAAGATTAGTTTTTAGATTCATCAAATTTCCTTCCCAAAAATTCACATTGCCTGTATTTCAACAACATACACTACATTTAATGATCGAAGTTGACCATTGTGCTTTTTTTATTCCATACACTGTTTGCCATCTCATTGACTAAAATCTGCCACATTCCCAACTGCTCTCCTGACGACCACTTTTTGTAAGGAATTAGAAATTGCTAATGCTGTAATCAAGTATTAAGTGAAAACCTGACTTAAGCAGTTATGTTGATTAAACAGCCCAGTAATGCTGGTACATTAATCATGACACCTTATGAAAACTAATTAGCAAATTTAGTTGCATGTCTTGCGCCCTATTAGAATCAGAAACCAAATGTTTCTGCGTGATGCCCACCTGTTAACACTGATGTGTCAGGAATGTTTGATGTGCAGTGTATTGTTCATTTAATTACAAATGAACTCACCTCTCAAGCCTGGCAAGAAGAGAGAGCATCAACACAAAGAGATTTCTCACTAGTCAAAAGCCTCTGGATTTCCACAGAGTACGATCAAAAAAATAACAGGAGTAAAAAGAGAAGTACAAAAAGGAAGTTTGTATATATGTATGTATATATGTATGTATGTAAATAAATGTATATATGTATATATGTAAAATAAATAAATATATGTATAATAAAATATAGATGATAAAAGAATAAATAAAGTAAATAATTGAATAAATAAACCACAAGAGATATCGAAAATAGAATGAATAAATAAATAAACAAAACAAACAGATAAATAAACAATAAAATAAATAAATAAATAAATAAATAATAAATAAATAAATATAAAATAAATAAATAAACCACAAGAGGCATATAAATTAAAATGAAAAAACAAACAAACAAACGAATAAATAAACCATAAGAGGCATCTACACTAAAATGAATGAATAAATAATTAAATAAATAAATAAATAAACCACAAGAGGCATATAAATTAAAATGAAAAAAAAACAAACAAACAAACAAACAAATAAATAAACCATAAGAGCATCTACACTAAAATGAATGAATAATAAATAATAAATAAATAATATAACAAGTGGCAACTAAAGTAAATAAACAAATCACAAGAGGCATCTAAATTAAATAAATTAATAGAATAATAAATAAACCATAAGAGGCATCTAAAATAAACAAATAAATAAATAAATAAATAAATGAAAAAATAAATAAATTACAAGAAACATCTAAAATAAATAAATAAATGAATAAATAAATAAATACATACATAAAAATGAATAAACCACAAGAGGCATCTAAAATAAATAAAGTAATAACTAAACAAAAATAAATGAACAAATAAACAACAACAAACAAATAAATAACAAACCACAAGAGGCATCTAAAATAAATAAATTAATAAGTAAATATAAAATACATAAATAATAAATAAATACACAAATAAATAAATAAATAAATAAATAATAAATCACAAGTGGCATCCAAAGTAAATAAATAGATAAATCACAAGAGGCTTTTAAAATAGTTAAATTAATTAATTAAAATAAATAAACCACACAAAGTATCTACAATAAATAAATTAATAAAGAAAGAAAAATAAATATAAAAAAATAATAAATTAAATCACAAGAG